>NC_143566.1:107845000-108148750 GCF_054136105.1 Typopeltis vanoorti
ACGAGCGATTAAATCCTTTCTCACAAAGATAGGTTGTAGAAAACTGCATGACGATTTTCAATGCTTCTTCAGATAATTCGGGAAATTCACTTCTCACTGAAGGCGAGATCCAAAATCGAGCCAAACCAAGATCACAGAATTACATTTTAAGTCCACTGTCACTTGAAATCTCAATTAACTGTTCCTTTTTCGATAACGAAAAGTCGTTCTCGTGACTGGAAGCCTGAAATAGATCTCGAACCCACAGAAGTTTCTTATAAAAGTTATTCGGAAAATATGTTTCAAAATTCCGTTTCAGATTTTTGAGGTGGTCACAAACCCTTTCCAGAATCTCAGAATCAACAAAAATATCATTTTCCACTAAAAAGGATTCCAATGATGGAAAAGGTGGAAATTGTTTGTCTTTTACATAATTAATCCATAAAACCAGTTTTTTTTTCGAATGCCTTTATTTTGTCATAGGCATCAAGAACAGTTAAAAAATTTCCCTGAAGGGAGAGATTTGATTTATTTAATTTCGAAACAAATGTCTAAAAGATAGGATAGTGTTGATAACCATGCTTCGTCAACAAGGAGTGATGCAAAATCAGAATTACGTTCATTTACAGATAATAAAATTCCGTGCCTTAATTGAAATAACCTTGTTAGTGCTTTGCCCCTGGAAAGCCAGCGAATTTTAGAATGAAGCAAAAGTTGTGTATATTCGCTGCCCATTTCATCGCAGAGTACTGAAAATAACCTGTTATTTAACGGTCGAGCCTTAATAAAATTAAGTAGCTTTACAGCGTTGTACAGCACAGTTTTAAATTCTGGTGTCATTCCTTTGGAGGCTAATGCTTCCCTATGTATGAAACAATGCACCCAATTCATATCCGGAGCTACTTCCTTAACCATAGAAACAACCCCACTATACCTGTCTGTAAGGGTGCGAGCTCCATCCGAACAGAAGCCTATACTAATTATATGAAGAGCCAAAGGCATCAAGTCGGCAACATGAACTTATTTAAGTTAAGGGATATTGCATCCCACATTCTTTCTTAGCCGATAAGAAACTCAAAGAGTTTCATGCCGAATATAGAAACTATATTTGGCATGAAATATATATTATATTTCATGAGCCAGGTGCTGCATATTATACCTGAGCCAGGTGCTGCACTATCCAGGTATTTACTTACGCTTGGAATCGCCGAACTTTATATAGTTTCTATATTCGGCATGAAACTCTTTGAGTTTCTTGTTCGGCTAAAATATGGGATGCAATATCCCTTAACTTAAAGAAGCCTATACATTTTTCCCACTGGAAAAATGTATAGGCTTTGTTTTTTCCTTTGTTTATTATGCAATTATTGCGAGTGTGAAATATTTCTTCTCCAGTTGTTCGGGATGGCAAAGTTCTACAAAACAGAATATCGCCATGAATGTTGTTATCATGCGCATATCTTACGTAGCATATTAACTGCACATCATTTGTAACATCAGTAGTCTCGTCTATTTGTAACACATAATAAGGGCTCTTCTTAACTCTTTTGATTAACTGAGATTCTACGTCACCTACCATATCATTAATTCTGCAACCTACAGAGTCATTGAAAGAGGAGTCAAATCAACATCTTTTAGTAACTTGTTGCGAAACAGTTTTTACCACATCTTTTATAGCTGGAAGTAGCAAATTTTCCCCGACAGAATGAGGTTTCCCTGTTTTTCAAACTTAAGAGATAGGATGCTTCCAATGCCTTGCTATTAATGGAACCCATGGCCGAAACTATATCTTTCCCATGATTTAATGTCCCTAAGCGTCGCCGAAAAAATTCAATTGGCTTATTTTTCGCATCACAATGTTTAGTTTCTAAATGTCGTCTGAGTTTCGCAGGTTTCATGCCCTCGTTCGACAACACTTCATAACACAAACCACATCGAGGTTTCTGTTCATTTTCATCTCCACACCAAGTAAACCTGAATTCCAAATATGAACTGTTCTATTTCCAACTGTACTTCTTCTTTGAACTGCTTGTTTCTTCTACTTTAATAGTATCAGATTTCTCGCCATTACAACACGTGTATCACAATTAGGGTTAGCATCACCTGCTTCATTTGCTCTTCTTTTCAAATTCCTAGTTCTAAGCCACTTTTCCATTATTAAAAAACGTTTCCGAAAAATATATAAATACTGGAGTTAACTCACGACACACTTTGTCCAAGTATCATTTAGCACTTCTGAAGATATACTGAGCCTTGGTTGAAGGAGGGAAACCTTCAGTAATAAAATCAGTAAACAACAAGCAGTACATTGAAATGTGGATAACCCATGATCACCTTAAATCTGACAAAGATTTGAAGTAAACAAATCTGAAGGCGGAAGCAATAAAACTATATTGTTATTCACTTCACCCCTCTTTTATTATTCTTCATTCTACTGCTACAAATTTAGCGGCAGAATGACGAATAATAAAGGCGGGGTGAAGTGAACAACAATATAGTTTTATTGCTCCCGCCTTTAAACATTCTGACGCTATTTTTTTTTTTAAAGTCTCCATTTGATTTCAATAATTTTTACTTAATTATTCAATTTTAATTTGTTTTGTTTGGATAATTAAAAAATATATATTTATTTAATTAATTTAAGTCTGCCTGCAGACCACCTGTCCCATCGTCGCGGATCACAGGTTGAGAAACACTGCTCTAGATGGTTCAAGAGTTGGTTGTTGATGGCCTTCTCCATAATTTTTCAGAGAACAGAAGTGAGAACAATTGGACGGTAGTTCGTTGGTTGACTTTTATAACCTTTCTTTGGGATGCGCTGGATGTCGACCTGTTTCCATGTTGTCAGGTAGATGCCAGCTGAATAGTATAGATTGAAAAGGTAATACAGGATGGGTGTTAGTAGTTCTGGAGCACAATTTTTTTGACACAATCTGTGGGATACCATCAGGATCAGATGCTTTGTTTGTGTTTAGGTTATTAAGGATTCTTCAGATTTCTTTTTCTAGGAAGACTGGGAGACATGAAGGGAGCCGTTCTTTGTGAGTGGAGGGAACTTTGCCAAGGTCATCAATGCAGGAACTGGAAGAGAAGAGTGATGCAAATAAGTGGCCTTGCTTTTTGGTGAGGTGACTACTGTACAATCTAGATGTGAGAGTGGTGGAAACCTGGGTGGGCAGAAGTTGCCCAAGGGACAAGTAGGAACGACTGCCATTTGGGCAGGAGGTGAGTTTGCAACAAGATGCCTGCTTATACTGTTGCGAGCTGCAGTATAGGCAGAGAGGGCAGCTGAAGTTTTGGTGTTGAGCCAATTGTGGTAAGCAGAGGTTTTTTCCTTTTACAGCATTGCCACACTTTTTGGGAATCAAGGCTTGGATTGTGGCTGAGAGTTTTGACTGAGAAAACCTTCATTTCTGTTATTTGGTCTGAGCAGGTGAGGTGTTTGAATCAGAAGAACTAAAGCAGTGGTCGGACCCTGAGAAGGAGAAACAGAAGTCACGGAGGTCCTCGTTGGCATCCTTGTAGGGCTAAGGGCACTACAAGGGTGACTAACAAAAGAGTCATGTATGAGGTTGCGGTCCGAGTTTCCAGGAGGAGAACCGATAACCATGGTATACCTGAAAGGGGTACTGTCGCAATTTTTTTTATCCCATAGAACAGGCCAACTGGCCAGGAGAACACACAGTTTACAGACATAGGAGACAATGCAAATATAATTAATCGCCCTGCCATATACAGTATAAGGTTTCTAAGATGCCATGTTACTTGGCCATGACTGTCCATTCAGCTTAACCCGAAATGGAATGCGAGATACTACCCAATCAACGTACTTGAATCCCAGCGGCAGCATAACCATCCACAAACCAGACCAAGTGTGCAAATCACTTACAATAACCAGCATACCACGACACTTTGCTAACACTCTGGCATTAAATGTGGGATGAAGCACCACACCAGTGCATAAGACATGTCCTACAGAATATCCTTGACACTATCCAGAAATCGGTTATCAGTGGAAGCGCTGGAGTAGGAGCTACTGGCATCCACCACAAAAGCCCACTAAATTGCAGGTGCCTTTGTGCAACTTCCGCACTCATGAAAACTCTGACCGGCAAGAAAATACAAATAATTGCAGACATTGCAGAATTTCAATGTAAATATGGCCGTGGGATTAGATGGGTTATCATTGCGAGTGCTACGAAACTGTGCAAAGGAATTGGCATTGCGACTAACCAAGCTGTTCAATGTCTCAACTCTGTCAAAGTCCCAAGGACGATAAAATAATTCCATTGTAGAAAGGAGGCTCGAAGATTGGGGTTGCAAATTATAGACCAATTTGTATCTCGAAGTGTGGTTAAAGTATTGGATAAGTTGGTCAGAGACAGCATTCAGAAATGGATGGACAAGAATATGATACTGTATGCGGGATAGCATGCCTTCGCAATTCACTAACTTTTTATAATAATCTGACAGCTGAGTTGTCTAATGATGATATTACTGAATTTTTAAAGGCATATGACAAGATATCATGTGGAAGTCTGTTACATAAGTAAATGGATAGATATGAAACTGGTGATACCGATACGATAGCTAACAGACAGAAACCAAAATAGTAGTATATGGAATAACAGAATTTAGGAGAATGTAGGTGTGGTAGTGTGCCACAGGGCCCTGTGCTTGTTTGGACCAGTTCAGTTTAATTTGCACATAAATGATATATGAAAGGGTTCGAAGGAAAATATTCAGTTGTTTGTGATGATCCAAAATTGGGAATCGTAACAGTTGGCAGGATGATTTAAATAGGCTAAACGTATGGGCAAAAGATAACAGATAGAGGGTTAATGCAGTGTAAAGCTTGGCACATTTGGGGATGGAAATATTACATGATGTGTACCATGTTGATAGAACTGCATACCTGGAAATGGATAAAGCTTTGAATTTGAGGGGAGATAGAATATTCAGAGACCAATTGCTAAGTTGACCAATATAGCTCATGTGATTACTTGGTTATTCAAGAACACACTAAACAAGAAGACAATGGAAGTTATTATTCCTCTTTGCGATCACATCTGGATGAGTGTAATCAGGTATGGTCACCTGGGTTTCTTGGGGATGAAGTAGTAGTAGTAGTAGAGGGGAACCAGAGGAGAGTGACTAAAATGATTTGTCCATAGAATGTTCCCAGTTATGACAGACTGAGGATTTGTAGATGGAAACTGTTTGTTGATAGGCGGTAAAGAGAAGATATCATAGAAGCATCTAGGCAACTACAAGGGATTGATTGAGAAGAAATTTTTATTTTTTACAATTTTTATTTACATTAAAAACAATTTTATTCTCTCTTATAGTAGAAATGAATAATTTTAACATCTCCTTCTGCAGCTTTGCCCACTTAAGTAGAGTCGCTGTTTGTAGTGAGTCTCCTTCACAACCTCCTGTCTTGGGCTGTAGCCACATCCAAGTTCTTCATTCTCAAGTCCTCCTCCACTATCTCAACCCATCTCTTGTTTGGCGACCCGCGCTTTCTCCTCACCTGCACATCCATCTACATGACCTTTCTTCCCACATACTCTTCCTCCCTCCTCATCACATGACCAAACCATCTCAACCTTGCCTCCTGTATCTTTGCTACCAAGTTCGTAACTTTCACCGTTCCCCTTACATAATCATTTTTTCAGACGATCCTTTCTGGTCACACTGCAAATCCACCTAAGCATTCTCATCTCTGCTACCTCTATCCTGCTGATGTTATATTTCCTCAGAGCCACAGTTTCCATAGCATACGTCATAGCTGGTCTCACCACTGTCCTGTAGATTTTCCCTTTTAGATTGATCGTCACCCTCTTATCGCATAGCACTCCAGCCATCTCTCTCTCTCTCTCTCCAGTTCCTCCATCCTGATTGTATCCCGCATTCCATTTCCTTCTCAGCCTCACCATCCTCTTTCATTGTTGAACCTAATTATCTAAAGTCACTGACCTTCCTGATGACATTTCCTTCCAGCTCCAGATCTGTTTCCTGGCTGCCATCCACTTTGCAACACATATACTCTGTCTTACTTCTCCTCAGTCTCATACCTCTCTCTTCCAGTACTTTCCTCCAACTTTCCAGTTTAGCTGCCACTTCTTCTCTTGATTCATCCAAGTTCTTCATTCTCAAGTCCTCCTCCACTATCTCAACCCATCTCTTGTTTGGCGACCCGCGCTTTCTCCTCACCTGCACATCCATCTACATGACCTTTCTTCCCACATACTCTTCCTCCCTCCTCATCACATGACCAAACCATCTCAACCTTGCCTCCTGTATCTTTGCTACCAAGTTCGTAACTTTCACCGTTCCCCTTACATAATCATTTTTTCAGACGATCCTTTCTGGTCACACTGCAAATCCACCTAAGCATTCTCATCTCTGCTACCTCTATCCTGCTGATGTTATATTTCCTCAGAGCCACAGTTTCCATAACATACGTCATAGCTGGTCTCACCACTGTCCTGTAGATTTTCCCTTTTAGATTGATCGTCACCCTCTTATCGCATAGCACTCCAGCCATCTCTCTCTCTCTCTCCAGTTCCTCCATCCTGATTGTATCCCGCATTCCATTTCCTTCTCAGCCTCACCATCCTCTTTCATTGTTGAACCTAATTATCTAAAGTCACTGACCTTCCTGATGACATTTCCTTCCAGCTCCAGATCTGTTTCCTGGCTGCCATCCACTTTGCAACACATATACTCTGTCTTACTTCTCCTCAGTCTCATACCTCTCTCTTCCAGTACTTTCCTCCAACTTTCCAGTTTAGCTGCCACTTCTTCTCTTGATTCATCCAAGTTCTTCATTCTCAAGTCCTCCTCCACTATCTCAACCCATCTCTTGTTTGGCGACCCGCGCTTTCTCCTCACCTGCACATCCATCTACATGACCTTTCTTCCCACATACTCTTCCTCCCTCCTCATCACATGACCAAACCATCTCAACCTTGCCTCCTGTATCTTTGCTACCAAGTTCGTAACTTTCACCGTTCCCCTTACATAATCATTTTTTCAGACGATCCTTTCTGGTCACACTGCAAATCCACCTAAGCATTCTCATCTCTGCTACCTCTATCCTGCTGATGTTATATTTCCTCAGAGCCACAGTTTCCATAACATACGTCATAGCTGGTCTCACCACTGTCCTGTAGATTTTCCCTTTTAGATTGATCGTCACCCTCTTATCGCATAGCACTCCAGCCATCTCTCTCTCTCTCTCTCTCCAGTTCCTCCATCCTGATTGTATCCCGCATTCCATTTCCTTCTCAGCCTCACCATCCTCTTTCATTGTTGAACCTAATTATCTAAAGTCACTGACCTTCCTGATGACATTTCCTTCCAGCTCCAGATCTGTTTCCTGGCTGCCATCCACTTTGCAACACATATACTCTGTCTTACTTCTCCTCAGTCTCATACCTCTCTCTTCCAGTACTTTCCTCCAACTTTCCAGTTTAGCTGCCACTTCTTCTCTTGATTCTGCACACAGCATGTTGTCATCTGCGTACAACATAGTCCAAGGCGCGTCTTCTCTCACCTCCTCCGTCACCACCTCCATTACAATATTAAACAGGAACGGTCTTAATTCTGACCCTTGATGCAAGCCAACTGTCACTGGAAAACTTTCTGTCTCTCCCAGGCAGGTCCGAACTCTTGTCTTCACATTTCTGTACATCTCCTGCACCAACCTGACATATTTCTCCGGCACCTTCTTTTCCCTCCGACACCTCCAGACTTCTTGCCTTGGTACTCTATCATACGCTTTCTCCAGATCAATAAATACCAGGTGTAGCTCTCGTTGCTTCCCTCGAAACTTTTCCATCATCTGCCAAAACCGAAAGATAGCATCTGTCGTCGATCGACCAGGCATGAAGCCAAATTGCTCCTTTGCAATCTCCACCTCCTTCCTCAGTCTTCCATCATGAACCCTCTCTAGGATTTTCATTGCGTGGGACATCAACTTTATTCCTCTGTAATTCTTACAGTCTTGTGCATCCCCTTTACTCTTGTAGATGGGTATAAGAGTACTTTCCCTCCATTCCTCGGGTATATTTTCCTGTTGACAAACTTTTATTAACAGGTCTCACAGCAGGTCAATTCCCTCTTCCCCCAGTGCCTTCCATGCCTCCACTGGGATCCTGTCAGGGCCCACACATTTTGCATTGTTCATCCTCTTTATGGCCTCCACTTCCACTCTACTAATGTTCTGCGCCATCCCTTCATAAGGCTCCTTATCTTCTCTGTGAGTCCTTGCATTTTCCTCATTCAAAAGCCCTTCAAAGTATATTCTTCATCTGTTTTTTATATCCACATCCCTCCTTAATACCCTTCCTCCAGAGTCTTTGATCTGCCTCACATGTACGATGTCCTTTGATGCCTTATTTCTACATTTTGCCATAAATCTTTCTCTGTCCTTCCTTTGTTTCTAATTGATCATAAAGATCTTGATATAAAGGTCTTCGCCTGTGCAACAACTCTCTTGACTTCTCGCGTTTACTCTCTGTCCTCTTCCGCTCTTGACTCGTCCCACTTCTGCTTTGCCTTCCTCTTAGCCGTCACTGCTTCTTGTACATTATTATTCCACCACCAATCCTCCTTCTGCTCTCTAATCTTTCCGGATATTTCACCAAGCACTGATTAGAATTGCTTTGGAATTATGTCTCCACCAATCTTGTACACTTTCTAATCCATCCGAAATCCTCTCTAAAACCTGCTCCCTAAAACGGTTCCTCACACTCCCTTCTTTTAAGCGAAACCATTTAATTGTCTTCATCCCATGGCTTCCAAAGATTCTTATCCTCGACCTTATTTTAAAGTCTGTGCACAGCAGCCGGTGTTGCTGCGCCACTTGATCTGTTGGGATTCAGGGCCGCCCCTAGGAATTTTTCCGCCTCGTACAGTAGCATATTTTTGGCAAAGGTTGGTCGATTGGTAGAGCCTCTGCTACTAATGACTCAGTTAAGTAAGTTTGAGCGCGGTTAGTAGTTGGAAGGGGACCAATCGTTCGATGCTGTTGGCACACTCTCCCTCGACGAGTCTTTGGACTCCCTGGAAATGTCAAATAATAATAATAATAATATTTTGCCGCCCCTTCTTCCTTATTTTTCGTATAGTTTATGCGAACTTTGCCGCCCCCCCTTCCCCCAAAAAAACTTGCTGCCCCGTGCAAATGCATGTGTTATACCGTCGGTAGAGCCGGCCCTGTTGGGATTACCTTACAATTTGTTACTGCCTTAAGATGTTTTCTTCTAGTCAAAATGTAGTCAATCGGTGCACTGTTGTTGTCACTTCTAAATGTTATCAAATGCTCTTCCCTCTTACAGAAAAAGGAGTTCACAATTGCCAGATCAAACGCTACTGCGAAATCTACATGAAAATCGCAATTCTTTTCTAATATGTGATGAAATTTGATTTTTACCGATTGTAAAAATCATGAAAATTGATATTTACTGATTTTTCAGTAATAGTGAAAAACAATGCTGTGAAAATTAATACAGAAATAGTGAAAATTAATGAAAAATTGTCAGTAGCGTAATAAACTAATACTGATTTTTTTTTTTTTTTTGCTAATAATGTCGTAAATTTCAAATTGATGACAAGCGAGATGAGTGCTGTAATGCGTGCTGCCATCTATTGATAATATTATAAACTGTTAAACATAGAAAAATAATGCAGTAAACAGGGGAAATCTATTCAGACATCTTCTCTAAATAATATTCCAGTGGTGTAATAATAGATGATTTTATTTGGAAAAATAATACTGAGTTTAATTCGGTTTAAATAGGAAAAAAAAAACATCACTAGATTTAATTTTCAGAGACCTGAAAAGTCACTGTAAGCAAATATATCAGCAAATTGTTATCACTCGATGAGAACTGCAATTCCATACAGATATCATGTAATATGGTTTTTCTTATTTTTGTCGATTCAGGACACGCAAAATACTGTAGAAAAAGGAAATAATATTATTTTATTAAACTCGAATGATTCAATATAAATAACCAGCATATTAATTAAAGAAATTAATCTTAGCTATCACCAGAATATTTAACTGTCATTATAATATTTTAAATGAAGATTTAAAATATAATAATAATATAAAATATAAGAGCCTCCGTGGCTCAATCGGTTTCGAAGAGAGCTTCTGGTTGGATCAATTTGAATTCCGTCTAAAACGCAAAAATAAAAAAAAAATAAATAAATTTTACAGATTTCTAAACAAAGCCAGTTAATGGATTTGATACCGAGGTGACAAGGTTTATCCTCCCTGACTCGCGGTTTTGGTTTTTAAAAAAGTCAATAGAATAAATAATTTAATGCTTATTATTCTTAAGTAATTCGGCTGTAATTTTGTTAATGGATAACAAAATTACAGCCGATAACTACCATCATGTAATGTTCCTGAATTTAACGAGTATTATTATATGAAATAGTGTGAGTTCTAGAGTTGATTTTTCTGCGTTGTGATGAAAAAAAAATCTACTAGGTTGGTTGTGCCAAAGATTGTCTAACTGGAGAACAGCTGAAGAAACCATAGGGGAAAATTTTCTTTAGCTCATAGAATCGAACTTATAACAGTCTTTCTTCTCGCAGTCTAGCATTATGGACAAATTAACACAAAGCTATACAAGCATTTGGCTTTATAAATAAGTATAAAAAATAAAACAATAAATATTTAACGCTCTTTTATTCCTGAAACAGAGAATATGGAGCTCCTTTAGTCTTAATGACCAAAAGTTTCAGGCAGCAGGGCATCACTCTTAGCTACCACCAGTAGCTGTGAGCTCATTTACTATCGAAGATTCTACACCAATCTGAAAAAAGAACAACGAAAAGAAAGAAAAGGAAAAATTATCTGAAAAGTTCCTTGACCTTTTCAACGTCTTTATTCTCGAATTAGTCGATCTTTGGCATAGTAGAGTAGAAATTACGTTATTACTTCTTGCATAACTCGGATTTTTAATCCCGTATCTCAGAAAAATACGAGCACTGTTTAGGATCACAAGATGGCAGTAGTTTGCCTCTAAAATCAACAATCCTGATTCCAATGACTATCAGTGATTTATGAAAATCATTGATAGCCATAGTGCATGTCTACAATTTTCCAAATGATAATCAGTGTCACTCCATTTCTTAAACAACAAGAAGTCAGGCAATTTATTATTTTTTTTAGTCGACCATTAACACAAGCATAGATTTCTTGTTCTGATTGTTAAATCCTAATAATAATAATTATTATCAGCTAACACCTTTTATTCCCTTATAGGGAGTAGGCAAGTCTTTTAACTCTATCTAGCTTTTGGAGACTGAGTGGGCAGTTCAATCTTCACTGGTAGCCGATCAGAGATAGCTGTCCCAATACTATCACTAATTGTAACCGGCAAACAAGTGCTGCCATCTCGTGGTCCCAAACGCTAACAGGTTGTATTACTGTCCGAAATAATGTGGGTTCTAAGGTCGATTTTTGAGTGTACAGGACGGAAACCTCGAGTTTCTGGGAGAAAATACCCACTTGCCTGTGCCAGAGATCGACTAACTCGGAAACTAGACGAAGAAAGGCTTAAATAAATTCCTCCAGTTAGCGACATCCTTCACTGCTCTCTTTTGGAATGTTTTCTGGCAAATGTTAAGATAAGAAAGCTGAAGCAGTATTAGGGAGGGATAGAATAAATGAAGAAGAGAAAATTTTAATGCAATTAGTCCGAAGTCTAAATCAGTAATCAACAAATTAAAGTTTATTGGTGGATGCTCGACTTTTCACAAGGATTGGACAGCGTGTACTTATTTTTCCCCAAGAAAGGAGATAGCTTTGAATTCTGGAAGAAGGCTTGAAATTAAACTGAATATACATTGAAGTTGATCTTTCTCTCTGTCTTTCTTGGTCAGTTTGCCAGCGACTAATCCTAATAAGTGCCAGGTTAGAATTAAGAAGTCGATCCTAAAATACTTTCCATACGGCAAGAAGAAGCTCTTTTAAGTGACACCAATTTGAACAATTGCTTTGAACAATATCATAAATTATCCTGAATGTTAAATTCCATTTTCTTATCATCTAGCAAGGAAAAAAAGGGCATTTTCAATTTTCAAGGTTTGCAAATGAAGAAATCTTGTGTTTGCGACATATCTGAAACGATACGGGTGGTCTGGAAAGTTCTCGGCCTCGACCATAGATGGCAACACTATCGGCAAGATTTTTTTTTCCTGAGTTGGGACATTAGTCATTTTATCAAGTAGTTTATTTTATACAGCTGTCTGAAGCAAAAGTGTTGTCTGTATCCTTTGAAATGGATAACGTTGAGTATCGCTTGGTTATAAAATTCTTTGTAAAAGGAGGTTTAACGTCAAAAGAAATTCATTCGAAGTTCCTAAAAGTTTATGGGCACTCTTCTCCTTCGTTTTCGACAATTAAGAAATGGGCTGCCGAGTTTAAACTTGGCCGTACCAGCCTTGAAGACGATCCACGTGAAGGACTTCCTTAAAGTGAAAAAACACCAGCAATCGTTGATCCAGTGCGCGAGATGGTATTGGATGACTGGCGAGTCAAAGTGCGTGAAATTGCTGAGACTATAGGCATTTCAAAAGAACGTGTAGGATATATTTTGCATGAAGAATTGCAAATGAAAAAGCTTTGCGAGGGAATAGGTGCCGCGCTTGCTCACAGCAGAACAAAAATGCACTCGCATGAAAATTGCTGAACAGTGCTTGGAACGTTTTAACAAGAATAAAACTGATTTTCTGCGTTGATTTATTACTACGGATGAGACTTGGATTCACCATTACACATCAGAATCTAAACAGCAGTCAAAACAGTGGACAGAAGCCGGTTGTTCAGCGCCAGAAAAGACAAAGTCGGTTCCATCAGCAGGAAAGGTCATGGCATGGTCATGGTCATCGCCGACTACAGGAGACTTTTTTAGACTTTTCACAGCTGGTTCCCGAATTTGTCGATTTTAGGAGGCATGGTTTTCCTTTGGGGTGCTTAAGGGTCAAAGCTGTATAACAGAGGAGACCTCCACATAGCCTTTAAAGGAATGCGGAGAACCGACCAGGGCTTCTGACCTAATGCCCAATCCTCACCTTCTCGTGGTGCACCCTGATGGGTATCTACTTGGATATTGAACGAACGAGGATGGGCTGGCAATTTGGGATTTAGCCGACCAAATTGTATTCTTATTGGATAAACCAAAATAAAAAAATGATGGTACAACATGACAAAATTTCATGTTGTACCATCTCGCTGTTCGCCCAGGGAACCAGGGCGAACAGCGAAAAGTCAGCTACTGGAACAAATCTGAAAACAAACCCCAACTCAACATCACCAGAGTTAAAGATCGGTACTATCAACGTAAGAAGCCTGAATGGCAAAGAAATGGAGCTAGCTGAGGAATTAGATAAGTACCAGATCGACATAATAGGGGTGACTGAAACAAAAAAGACCAAAACTGGTGAGATCTTTCTGAGCAATAAATACAAAATGTTATATTCAGGCAATAACAATCAAGGAAAAGAAGGAGTAGCCATAGTATTCAACACAAAATACGAGGCTAATTTTCTTGAATGGCAGTCAGTCTCAAGTAGAGTAATGTGGGCAAATATGAGAATGGGGAACTGGACAATGAGACTTATTTGTGCCTATGGTCCCACAGAAGGTTCTACTAAGGTAGAAGTGGAGGAATTTTTTGAGGCTTTAGAAAAAGCAACTGACACAATGAAAAAGGAAAAGTTGGTCCTTGTTGGGGATCTAAATAGTAGAGTAGGAAATGATTGTGAGACATACAAAAATATTTTGGGAAAATTTGGAGAAAAGAGCAAAGCTAATAATAATGGCAAATATCTGTTGGATTTCTGCTCAGGACATGGACTGGTTATTACTAACACCATGTTCCAACATAAAAATGTGCACAAATTCACATGGAGAGAAGAGGCTAGGAATAAGAAAAGTCTCATTGACTATGTTATTGTTGATAGTGATGTTTTCTCCCTGGTGCAGGACACCAGAGTGTACAGAGGATTTGAAATTGGAAGTGATCACTATTTAGTCTTGAGCAGAATAAAAGTGAATTTCATATTGAAAAGAATAACATGTAAGAAAGTTTTAAAGAGAATAAAAGTTGAGCAGCTCTCGGATGTGAACTGTAGACTAAAATACACAAAAATTATTGAAGAAAAAATGAAAGAGTTTGAGAACAGGAATCAAACCTTGGAGATTGAGTGGCAAACTCTAAAGAAAACATTGATTGATTCTGCCAGAGAGGCATGTGGTGAGGTTGTCTGTAAGGATAAAAAAATCAGAACTCCCTGGTGGACACAGGAAGTTAAAGAGGCAGTGAAGGAAAAGAAGAAAGCATATCAAAAGTTCCTGGCAAATAAGTCAGCTTTTACTCTTACAGAATACAGAGACAAATGTAAGAAAGCTAAACAGTGTGTAAAACTAGCTAAATAAAAGTCATGGGAGGACTTTGGCAAGAATATAGAAAATAAATATCAAGAAGGTGGCAAAATATTCTGGAGGTTGTTGAAGAAGCTTAGGAATGGAGGAAAGAGTGCTGTAAAAGGAGTTAGAGATGATAAAGGTGACATGAAAACAGGATAAAAAGATATCCTTGAAGTATGGAGTAATTACTTTGAAAAACTGCTAAATGAAACAAGCAGTGATGACAGCACAGTGATAAAAAACACTGACCAGGCGTGCAGTCAGGAATACATATCCATACTTGAAGTAGAAAAAGCCATCAAAGGCTTGAAATGTGGAAAGGCAGCAGGAGTAGATGATATTCGATCAGAAATGCTGAAGTATGGTGGTATAAAAATCTTACAGTGGCTGCACTGCATAGTTCAGAAAGCCTGGACAGAGGGACGAATTTCCGATGATTGGAGTATGGCTCTCATAGTACCCATATATAAAAAGGGGAATAAAACTGAATGTGAGAATTACAGAGGTATTTCCCTACTGAGTGTTTCTGGCAAGATCTATGCAAGTATACTTGAGAAACGGTTGAGAAGAATTGTGGAAGAAAAGCTTGGTGAAGAACAAGCTGGATTCAGGCAAAATAGAGGCTGTCAGGATCAGATCTTCACTTTACGACAAATAGTCGAGAAAGCATGGGAATATAACAAAGATCTGTATTTAAGTTTTGTTGATTTGGAAAAGGCATATGACAAGGAGCTATTCAATACACTACAGTTATATGGTCAATGGGGCATTATATCAAGCAATACTTAGTCTTTATTTGAGTTGTAAGTCAGCAGTTAGAATTGAAGGAAGTATAGGAAGATGGTTTAATGTTAAATCTGGTGTGAGACAAGGATGTACATTATCCCCTCTGTTATTCATTATCTACATGGATCACATTATGAAGGAAAGTGGTATTAAACATGATATCAAAATTGGAGATGTTAATGTCAGCTCTTTGCTTTATGCGGATGATGTTATACTTCTAAATAAATCCACTACAAGTCTGCAGGATTCTCTGACTAAATTGAATAGCTGTTGTAATAGATGTGGTATGAAGGTCAGCAATAAAAAGACAAAGACAATGAAAATAGGCAGAATCATTGAAAATGTCAACTGTGTTGTGAATGGAGAACCTGTGGAACAAGTAAATCATTTCAGCTACTTAGGCATGATTTTTACTGAAGATGGTAAATTAAATATAGAAATAGACAACAGAATCAGCAAAGCTGGTATGGTGGGAAGTCAATTGAATAAATTCATATGGAATAAGAGAGAAATTAGTCGGAACACTAAATTAGCTGTATACAAGACAGTGTTCAAACCAGTTTTAACTTATGGATCTGAGAGCTGGGTCAGAAGTAAAATACTTGACCAAAGACTAGAGACCGCAGATATGAGAGTCCTGAGAAAGATTAGAGGCGTGAACAGATGGCATCAATGGCAATATCATAGGATATTAGGAAAGAACTTGACATTGTCAGCATCCAGGAATGCATTAGCAGAGCTAATCTCAGTGGTATGGTCACTTAAATAGAATGGGAGAGGAAAGATTAGCAAAACAAGTGTTCTCTGCCAGGTTGGCAGGAAAACGACCCAGAGGAAGACCAAGATATAGGTGGATTGATACGGTACAAAGTGCCTTAGACGATAGAAATATAAGATCTGATAATGTTGGAGTCTTGACAAGTAACAGACTGATTTGGAGGAAAATTGTACATAGGAAGTTAGTAATGATGTAATTTTTGCATGTAGTACTGTCATATCCTGTACACCCCTTGAGGGTACATGGCAGGAATTTGATGATAATGATGATGGTTTTCCTTTCTAGAAACTCAGGTTTTTGCTGCAGTTCAAAAAAAAAAAAAAAAGCCACAGTAGCACTCAAACAATTTTACATAATAATATACCTCACATATTATAACATCTTCAACTCCGTCCCTCAAGGAGGACTGAAGTTAACATGGACAACAGCTTTCCACTCCAATGTCGAGTCAATTTATAGCCAATTATTTAACTTCTGTAGAAGAGCAGTCCACTAATTCTCTTGATGTTATCTATCGATTTCCCTCTTTATTTTAGCATATCTTTTCTTCTATTTTTCTTCTGAAGGATTTATTTAAATTTTCAATGGGCATTCTGCACACATGCCCATATAATCGTAATTGTTTCTCTTTGATTCCTACTATTATTGGAATGTGGTAGATTATCTCATTGGCTTATGTGACACATAAGCCATTCTGGTTGACCGAGTGGTTAGCGTATCCGCTCTCCAGCCAAACGGCTGAGGGTTCGAATCCCGTCGTGGGCATGGATGTTTGAGATTGTCCATGAAAAGACTAGTAGTGGTGGTGGTGGTGGTGGGCGGTAGATGACGTTGGTGTAGTTGCATTTGTAGTTGGTGGATTGAGTGGTGGAGACAGAGTTGTAGAGTAGGTGCCCTTCCTCAATGAGTCTTAGGACTCCCTGGAGGTGTCACTTGATAATAATAATATTAATCTCATACTATTTTAGACAATAAATATAGTGTTAGGATTAGGAACCATGACATAGTCATAGTTGTGTGCCATACTCTCTTACCCGGATGTCATTTAATATTGCTGATAGTCTTGAGCCAGTTATCTGTGTTTGCTTGAGAGTGGAGGTTGGCTTTCTTCCAGTTTCCAAAAAAACTAGTCAGGGCTAAATGGCTTTGCCTACTCCTCTGAGAAATAAGAGGAGTGGCAGTTTAAATCTTTTCTAACATTCTATTTCTTTTTTTTTTTTTTTTTTTCAAATACTAGTTTCCAAAGCCAGTTTTTTTTTTTTTTTTTTTTTTGTTGTTGTTGATAAACCACAGCATAACATAACAGATATATGAAAAGATGGAATTTTACTAGAAACGAAATACACCCACTGTCCGCAAAGAAATCGAATTTTTCGAAAATAGAAGAAACTAGTGGGCCACCTGTTGTATCTTTTTGTTGTCGAAAGCGGCAACCTTCGTTAGTGTTGTGTCAACTGTTTATGACATTTGTCTCATTAGAAGCCGAGTTATAGTGGCAAGGGTGACAGTGTCTTTTGACGAACGGTCGGAAAATGAGTTTCAAACAGAGAGCTGCGAGTGACTTTTGTGTTAAACTTGGTAAACGTTTTACCAAAACGCATCAATTGCTTCAAAAAGCATAAGGGGATGAATGCTTATCCCGTACTCAAGTTTACGAGTGGTTTAAACAATTTCAAAGTGTTCGTGAGACGATTGAGGACGACGAAAAGCCGAGCCGTCCAAAACTGGACTGAGTGAAGTTAACATCCTAAAAGTGCGTGATTTCATCAAAGAAAACCAGAAATCATCTGTGAGATTGATTGAAGATGAATTGGGGATTCCAAAATAAACTGTGCACAACATTTTGACCGAGAGTTTTGGCCTTCGTAAATTGAATTCGCGATTTGTTCCCTACAAGTTGACCGACGACCAAAAAATGTATCGAATTGAATACTGCAAGGACCTCATCAAAAAACCGCTCGTAAGGACTCAAACTTCCTTGAAACGATCGTTACTGGTGATCAAAACGGGGTATTTTGAGTATGAGCCCGAAACAAAACGCCAGAGTGCTGAGTGGAGACCACCAGAAGAGGGGCATCTGGAAAAAGTCGCTTGGAGAAGTCAAAAGTAAAGATTTGTTTTTACGATTCCAATGGCATTATCTACAAAGAATTCGTTCATCTTAGCCAAACGGTCAATGGTGAGTCTTATCTCGAAGTTTTGAAGCGATTGATAGCGAGAATTCGTCGCGTACGGCATGAATATCGTGGTGACCGACCGTTCGTCAAAACACACTGTCACTCTTTGCACTATAACTCGGCTTCTGATGAAACAAATGTCATAAACATAACTCGGTGTATTCTCTAACCAACTGAAATATGCTCCTCTCAAACAACACTTCATCTCGCTTTTAAAGTTCTCTGTTTTCAAGGAACAGAATGTCACAGCCATAATACAAAAAGATTTTATCAGCTAATTCCTTTTATTTCTCTTATAGGGGTATACGAGTGAGTCTGTTTTAGCACTATCTAACTTTGTTTCACTGGTTGCCAATCAGAGATAGCCCAAGACTAATTTAAGCAGCAGGCAGTGAAGAGACGGCTAATAAGTGCCTCCATCTCGTGGTCCCTCATTGTAACACCATATTTTCAATGTCTGAAAAAGCGTGGTAATTCTACAGTCGATTTTATCGAATTTACAGGGCGAAAAACCCGAGTTTTCGTTAGAAAAAACTCGCTTGCCCGTGTCAAAGATCGACTAACTCGGGAACCGGTCGAAGAAAGGCTTAGAAAAAGTTCCTCTAGTCGGTGACTAGAGTCGAACTCACGACGTTCTTCGGGTGGTCTAGTGATGAGGAGTGCAAACACTACTTCCGCTGAGCTACCCAGGCGCTTGAAACATTAACTTAATTAAATGCACCCAGCCAGACTAATACTCTACCTTTATGGTTCTATGCGTTATGGATTCATAAAACAGTTTTAAATGCCGATTGTGGATTAATTTCCCGAACTACAGGATGCTACGTGTAGACCTGTGGAAATGGCATTTACCTCCGTACTAATGCTGCTCAAAGAAAGACCATTATAGGTTTGATTTTCGTCACCGATTAAAGAATTCCAATTTACTCGATCTTTGGCATAGGAAAGCAAGTTTTTCTTTTACTGGAAGCTAGGATTTTATCCTAAAAAAAAAAAAAAAAAACCGCCTAGAATTTGCATCATTTCAGGCATATATCTTCAGTATTTAGAAGTACGAGGTGGCGGGACTTGTCTGTCATACTCTCTAAGAAAGCCGCGATTCATTGATGACTTCCAGCGCAGCTATTGATGACTGAAGTGTGGAGACTGCGAGCTACTGACTTCAAACTGGACTAAAGGGCTCTTTGCTATTACCTTTGAAAATAAAAGGTGTTAGAGGAGAAGAGGATTTGCGATGACTGTAGGTTTAAATACCGACTAGGATAAACATGTAAAGCGACTTATAGCAACTAGGATTTATGTAAAGCAACTGCTTCCACAGGACAATTTGAAAAACAACGGAACATTGCGCCCTTCGATTGGAAAAGACTTGAGTTCGGTTCTCGTCGTGACGAAAGGAATTTTTGTTTATTTTTTCTTCAAATTGAAAGTGATTTAGTCGATCTCATACTGATGTAGCAGGGTTTATCTCTTGGAAACTCGGGTTTTTCATCTTAAATACAGGCAAATCGGCCATGAGAACGCAATTTAGACAAAAATAGTTGTTGGTGTGGTAGACGGTAGATAGCATTGATGATAGTAGTGTCGCTGTGTGCAGTTGGAGAGACGGTGAGATGTGTGCAGCAGAGTAGAACGTCATCCCACAATGAGTCCTTGGAGGTATCACGTTGTAATAATATTAATAACTTGAGAGTCCTAAAATGGAAAAAAAAAAAAAAAGAAAAGAAAAAAACATCTTCCGAGTTTTAATTTTTAATTTTTTTTTTTTACCTACCGATAATTCAGTTGTAATATCTTGGTTTCAAAATCGATTCAAGATATATATATACTGAAGTCCAGTGGCGGCTCGTGGCTTGAAATCGTGTGGGTGCTGCAACTTTCGAAATATACATACACACTGTAAGTACAGTGTATACGTGTTTGGATAAAATATCAAAATTATAAAAATTAAAAAAAAAATTAAACATGCAAAAATATTGTTTATTATCGATAAAATTATACAGTTTGGTATAATTCAAAATTACTTAAAAATAAAATCCATTATCATAACCCCAATAATGTTCTAAATAAAAACTATAACAAATGTTATGTCTTTAATTGTAATGTCCAAATATTTAAAGAGACGGAGTAAACACGATAAGCACTACGAACACTCTACTACTGGCGCAAACTGCATATAAACAACAGCGGAACTGCGCGACGGACAGTGCCGCATTACGCTAATAGCTCGCATCTCGCTATGACGTGTATATGCTTGCGCGCGTAGTGCTACAAGATGGATTTTTATTATTTTTTATACAAAATAAGAGAATTCTATAGGATTTCGATGATAAAATTAAATATTACAAGCAAATATAAATAAATTAAATATATTTAAATATCGAGAAAAAATGGGAATGCTGCATTTCCGCTGTGCCTATGCACGAGCCTGCTGTTGCTAGTTTGCATTTGTGCTGCATGAGTGGTGAGGCAAAATAGTCATTCCCGGAAGAAGAAGAAGGCTGTTTTAACAATTTTTGTGAAAACAGCGGTGGGAATTCATGTGACATTTCGTATATTTTTACTTGCTACATCATTTATTTTGATTATTTAAGATACGCATGTAGGCACCAATATAGAAAATGCCACATTCATTCAAAAGGATGCATAAACACATCCTAATTCTAAAACATTCAATGTAAAAATGATCCCTTCTGAATGATCATTTTAAAATATTATCAGCTGGGCTATGCAGAGCTTATTTAGCTCAGTCGATAACGATCACACCCTTTGGTTGAAAAGATCTTGGCTAGAATCTCATCTTCGATGCAAAGAATCTTTATAAAGGCTTTTCGGTTGATGATGAGTTAGCCAGGCTCATATGAAAGTGGAAGGGGGGGGGGTTTCCACCCAGAAACAATGGGTTTTTATTTCCGCTAAATCAGCCAACCAAAAAATACATGTCGTTGATCGACATAATAGACTATGAAAATAGTATTAATGAGGTTTTTATGAAGCCTAGTTACTTGGCCACGACAGGCCAATGAAACAAAGGAAAGAAGCAGAAGATTATTTTTAAATGTTATGCTTAGAAGGGGTAGGGGTTCTGGAAGGAGAAATATTTTCGATGGTAAGGAAGAGACATATCTGAAACGATATAATCTCACGAAGACTATTTTCAAGTTGGAAGCAGGTTAGTATTATCAGGTATTCTTGTGAAAATGCATCTCCCTCCATAGCGCTATATCGCCAGAAGGAAAAACATTGTTGGTTCGATTCCAGTCGAGACTACACGAGACGTTTTTCTAGACTTTTCACAGATTGTTTTTGATTTGTCGATATTAGGAAGCATGGTTTTTCCCTTCTAGAAACTCAGGTTTTTGATACAGCTACAAAAAAAATCAACAGTAGCACTCACACTATTTCACATAATACACTATCTGATCAGAAGTATCCGGACACCTACTCGAAACTATAATCAGAATTGTCCTATGACACTTTCCAGTAGTGGACATTAATAAGGGGTGGGTCCACCCTTTGCTTCTATGACAGCTCTAACTCTGCCGGTGAGATCTCTACCAGTGTCAGAACGTCAGTGGAGGAATAGCAGCCCGTTCCTCCTGAAGAGCTGTAGCCAGAGTAGTTCGTAATGTGGGTCGTTGGGGGATCTGGAGTGAATTCCACGTTCTAATTCATCCTGAACGTGTTCTATGGTTGGTCAGTCCATTTGCGAAACGTTATGTCCACAAACCATTCCCTCACAGACCTTGCTTTATGGCAGGTAGCTTTGCCATGCTGACACAGACAATAGTCATCACTGAATTAATCTTCTACCGTGGACAGTACGCAAAGGGTGAAAATGTCCTTGTACCCTTCTGCATTTAAATTTCCGTGTAGTGTACGAGAGGGCCAAGTCCATTCCATGAAAAACACTCCCACACTGTAACTCCACCTCCTCCAAAATTCACTGTTTTCTCCAAGCATTCGCGACACCCAGATCCTCCCATCGGACTGCCACACCGAAAAGCGTGATTCATCATTCCAAATCACACGTTTCCAGTTGTCCACTGTCTAGTGGCGTTTACACCACTGCAGGCAGTGCTTCGCGTTCAGGAGAAGTGTTTGGTTTATTGGCAACTGCTCGACCATGGAACCTCATTCTCTTAACTCTCGACGCACAGACATGGTGCTGGCTGCACAGTTAGTAGCACTGCGGAACTCCCAGGTGATTGTTTCGCTCGATGTCTGATGGTTTCCACGAAACACCTTCAACGCTCGACGGTCTCTGTCTGTCATTAAACGCGGCCCACCCGATAGTGGTTTTGTTGTGGTCGTGACTTCATGTTTCCACTTAAAAATCACGTCACCAACTGTTGACTTGTGCAACTTCAGGAGGGTTGAAATGTCTCTGACAGATTTCTTACTAATGTTGCAACCAATAACCAGTCCATGTTCGAAGTCACTGAGCTTCCTTGACCTACCCATTCTGCTCGTGCTTCTTATCACTGAACAACACACAGCTGCGTGCCTCCTCTTAAACCGATAAGTGCGATCGTAGTGACATCTAGACGTCAGTTTGTGAATTACAGAGGGGTGTCCGGATACTTTTGATCAGATAGTGTATTTTGAAAAGATTTTTGAGTCCTTCGTGCCACAGTTATCACATTAAGAAATAAAAGAAAAGAAAATAACCAAGAAGAAAATAAAAGAAAGATTTTATGCCAACACACAAAAGTAACGGCTTTTAAAATTTTAAATAAATTCTTTTCTATTTTTGTAACTAGTAATCGCAGAACGTAATAGCAAAGGATACCATATTTTTAAATCATCAATGGAGATACCGATATAATAATAATAATAATAATAATAATAATAATAATAATAATAATAATAATAATAATAATATTTAAATATTAAAGTTAATATAAAAAATGAATTCTTGACCGGGTAGGTAGAGCTCTTTTGACACTATCTTTTCAAAGATCAGTCGGGAACCGGTCTGAACTCCTAACCGTCATTGATAGCTCAGCCCAAGACTCGATGATTTAAGAGGTATCTAAGGAAGGAAGGAAGGATATGTTTAAGGACAAGTGGATAAGGACTGGTTGTCCTAAACTATAAGAGGTATATTACATGATTTCGAGACTAGGAGCTCATATTGCCTATTTAATCATATATAATTTAAAACATACACGTATTTTCCATGAAAGTGAAATATAGAATTTTCTGGAGAAAATATTGTGGCTTTTATCTGCGCAGGATTAACTTTACCTGCACGTGAACCCGGAGTTTGGGTCACCCATGGATAAATAAAGAACCACTCCCACTATACTGTTATTATTGTTTGAAATTACGGGTGAAGCGATCATGTGACAAGTGCATTGGGAATCCAAGGAAAACTGTAAGGCCGGTTTTCCCGCTTTGCAAATGAACACCTCCAATTTTGGTGAGGAAAATCCTATCACTTTCTTATGAGAATAGCTAAACGACTTTCGGTTGTAATTTCTTCGTGTCCAGGACAAGATTCACGTGACCATTCTAACGATGAGTTAACAACTGAGCTAGAGAAACTCCTCTGCCTGGGAACTGTTACCGATCCTTTCAGCATGACAGGTAATGATACAGCACGCGCGGTTTCTGTGTTAATTGACATGCTAACAAAGTCACTAAAAAAAAGTCGACAGATCGACAGGATCTTATCAGCTTGGTTCACTGCTTTTTTTACGTGTAATGTCGTAAAACTCGACAGGCAAAAAAAGCCCTCATTGGTTTGAACTTTTGGAAAACAAGCCTGCGAAAATTCCCGAAATGAAAAATCCCAAAGGAGATCTTCACTCCCCTTTTGGAAAGGGTGGCATCTTCTAGTATAATAATTATTTTGGGAATATAATGACAAGAGGATATTTTAATGTTATGTTCAAATCTTCGTGTCCATCACCTGGAACACGAACTTTTTTAGATATATTAAATAACATTTAAGGAACTCGCCCAAATCGGATTTTATTTCTGAAGTGCGGACATTATTTTATCGTACTTTTTTTGAGTACTTTGCATTATTCCTTTTTTGCTTAAATTCCTTCACACAAAATAAATGGAAACAAACTAAATGGAATTATTATGATTAATAATCACAAATAGTTTCCCAGATCATACCGAGACGATGTCTTCTTCAAGAAACGTATCTTAAGTAGTGAAAATATCTTTTCAAATTTAGTTGAGCGATGGAGAACGGTCGCATTCATTCCCCAGTCACCCCCAGCTCATCAAATTAGTTAGTCAGATGTAAGAATTCGGATTCCGTTTGTTTATTTCATGCGATGAACATTTCAGAAAGAAATTTACTGAAATTTGTTCAAATCCAAAATTTAAACATTAATTTTGATATTTTAACATGTTCATTGCCAATCACGCGATATCGCGCGATGCGAGTTCTCACCAAACGGCCGATTGGTGAGAACTCGCATTATCGCGTGGACGTCGTTAACTAAATAAAAAAATAAAAAAAAGTTGGCCACCACACGAAATTCCAATTTTCAGCTTGGCAATGAACGATATCGCGTGATTACGCGATGTGACTTCTCACCAAACGGCCGATCACGCGTTATCGCGTGGACATCGCTAACTAAATGAAAAAATAAAAAAAAAATTGGCCACCACACGAAATTCCAATTTTCAGCTTGGCAATGAAAGTGTTAATTAATATTTTTCATGAGGTGGGCGATATCTGTCAGAAAAAAAAAAGAGTTCATAACGATGCATTCCATAAGGCCAAAGAATCCTATCCACCACTTCCTCATCCCAAAGAAACTCAAGTGACCAAACCTGAGCACATTAATGCAGGTGTGGGCTTATCAGGGCCTTATAAAGAGGAATTACAACTTCCTTATCTCTACTTGTTAGTGTGTTCTTTCTTCAATAGCCAAGTAATCTCAACAAGTAACGAGCAACCTTAGCAACCTCAACAACATGTCCTCTAAACTTAATATCTGGCTTCATCTATTTCCTAGAGTACAGTGTCATCAATGTGATATACAGCTTGTAATCTATTTATCCCGAAGTGCATAACTTGACATTTCTCCACATTAAACTGATATCCATTAACGTTTGCCCACATATTTCCTTTCTAGTTATTTCCTATATCATTTATGTACAAATTAAACAGCAATAATTCCCAGCACCGAAACTTTGTCTATAATTTGCTACTACAGTCTTAGAACCTCCCTTGTGCAAAGTAATAATTTTGCCCTCCTTCTACTCCCTTTGAAACTCTACTGAGATTGAAATTACTGAGCCTATTCAGACGCACTGCCAGTTCCCTTGTAGCATTTAATGAAACATTTCATAATAACCTTTCTCAGTATACTCAGATCTGTAAAAACACTCTTTAATAAATATTCTATCTCATCTTCACATCGCACAGAATACCTTCGGTGCTGCTGCCATTGTTACTTCCTGGTTCTTCACACAGCAGACAACTTTTCTGCTAAGCATGAGATTATCGCTCTGTTTTAATGTTTTCTCCATTTATCTCACCTGTCTTGAGGAGATATACAGGCGAACATTTCTCTTTTTTCTTTCCCTCTTTCGTATTTATACAAACTTTGTCGAGATCAACGCGTTGGCTAAGATTTGAAAGACGTTATTGCATTGATCTTGCTGACAGTGGAAAGTACTGTAAATGTATGCAGATGTGTGTGTGTGTGTGTGTGTGTGTGTGTGTGTGTGTGTGTGTGTGTGTGTGTGTGTGTGTGTGTGTGTTCATAGGGAAGGTGTTTGGCTCTCTGCATGAAAGAAAACTCCATTTCTCTGGAGAAAAATCTGCAACAGCAGTCTGAGATGAAGTAATTCACGTTTACTAGTTTGAGATTGGCTAAATCACCTTCACTTGAAAAGTCATTAAAAAGGCTTTCTCTTGTGCTTTTAGCTTTCAAATGAAGAACGGTGGTGGTGGAACTTGCCTCCAAGTTTTGGTTGTCTCATTACACGATAAAAGAATAAACAAACAAGTGTATATCAGATTACGTTTTGTTATTATAGTTTAAACTGTATTTCCAAGAAGGTAACCGTAATTAATAATAATAAAACCCGAAATCTATGGCTCGATTTGCAACCGTTCACTTAAAGACGGCTTCGGGGAACTAATTAGGTCTGAAAAGTGGGGATCTACAGTAGTTCTTTTTAACTGAAGATAGGTCAGTTGTTTCATATGGGTGTAACAAGGTTTTTCCTGCTCAGATTTTTCATCTCATCAAACAAGAAAACTGGCCAGAGGAATAAGTGCAATTAGTTGACACAACACTCAGTCCTGATTGCCTTAGTTTCTTTGTCTGTTGTTCTAAAAACAGCCAACAACAACTGGACTACCTCCGCAGGACAAATGCGTTTTTACTATATTTACATCAGTCACTGACTTCTGTTACAGGATTTCATTTGCTGTCGTCTTTTAACAGCTGAATTTTATTCCGTTTCTACTATTCACTCTGTTAGCAACAGATCATTTAAATGCCAATTGTCCAAAGTATAAATCATTGCTCTTAGAACACTCTTCGTTCTCCCTCCTCCAAATATTCATAAAATGAATATTCCTGTCTCTACTTCACACTATTTCCGACATGACCCGGACATCGTATCATTGCGATAATAACTCTTCTCCTTAACACGGTGCTATCACATCTTCACAGGCTTCCCGCTTTCGCATTCACTCCAGACAACAAGCCTTTCATATTCTCCATTACAGAGAAAACTATTCATTAACGAACGTCGTAAGTTGTCACTACTACAACCATCTCTTTCACTCGATTTCTCCGTTACATCACAGCCTCAGTGATATCCTTTATCTTTGTTTCAGGGAAAAGTTCGTAACTGTAATCATTCAATCGCCATTTTTATTAGCGATTTTTTCTAATTTTATGCCCCCATTCCACACTTCTCTCTCCTGATTGTCTCTTCCACTGTTGTTGTTTGGAGCTAAGGCAGAAGGGACCAAGGCCATGAGGTATGTTACTTGTGCATGTTCTAGCCACTTTTCTTGTTTTGCGGGAGGAAAGTCCCGCTACTTCCGTATAAAATCGGCTAACTCATCCCTTATAAAGGTTCTTCATGTACGCGACATTGGAAGCTAGCTCTTTCCAACAAAAGGGCATTGTCAATACCGAATGAGTCACGGAGGTACTGTCTTTCCCCCCTGTTTCACCGTTCATTTTGGTGACTAAAGGGTTACTTATTCAACCCCCCTTTAAAAAAGCAATTCCTTCTTCTTGTTCTTGGCTATCTAGCACTCATCCTGTAACACAACTTCCATTTCATAACAAGTATTTGGTTGTATTAAAATCTTCTGGTAAAATTGTCACTGGCAACCATTGAAATTCCAGAACCTAAAAACCTGAACTCGGCTTCACGTATGCAAATGATAATAAAAAGGAGTACATGAGTTGTTTGCAGCAGGCGAAAAACATTTTTCTCCGGAAAATTGGGTTTTTAATCAGTAAACATGAAATTTCAAGAAATCGACCATATATACAGGGTGTTTCAAAAAGAATGACCCGATTTCAAATAATTATATTTAATAATATAATAATATTATTAAATATATTAAATAATAATTATATAATAATAATAAATAAAAAAAAATAATAAATATAATATAAAATAAATAAATAAATAAAGTCACCCGAAATAGAAGCCATTTAATTATCGAGACGGAGCGTCTTCTACTACCCTGGATTGAAGATTATACCCCCCCCCCTCAAAAAAAAGAAAAAGAAAAAAAGAATACTTCTTAGTACAGGGAATATTCAGGCAAGAGCTCACAATATTTTTACCTCATTGAAAGAGACCAAATTTCAAGAAGAATGTGAAAGCTTTACTGCGAGTTTAGGATGGTGTGACCGTTTTAAAAATCGAGCTGGACTGCACAACATAAGAATAACTGGGAATCTGCTGGTGCTGATAAAGATTCCGCGTCCAAGTTTCCTGAAGAATTGCAAAGGATAATTCAGGAGGACGATTATGACGATCGGCAAATATTCAACGTCGACAAAACTGGTCTCTTTTGGAAGCGTATGCCAACAAAAACTTTCCTAGCTAAAACTGAAGCATCTCGACCAGGATACAAAGTATCCAAAGATCGTCTTACGCTTTTATTAGGAGGCAATGCATGGGTTTAAACTGAAGCCTATGTTAGTGTATCGTGCGCAAAATCCAAAATCTAACATTCTTGAAGAAATGAGCACAATTGGAAAAGAACTTGGATTTAATGAACTGGATAATGAAGATGTGAGAAACTTGCTCGATTCCCATTCAGAACAGGTAAGCGAGAATGATCTCCTTCAACTAGAAGAACAGCGCGCATATGAAGAAGATAAGGAGTGCGAACAAGAAGAGAATTCACGACTAAGAAGCCAACTGCAAAAGAACTTGAGGTAGTTTTCGATCACATTGAGTATGGTAACGAAATTTTTTTGATGCTGATCCTGATATGGAAAGAAGCTTCGAAGTCCGCCGAAATCTTGATAAAGCAGTCGCCAGCTATCGCAAATTGCATGACAAGATGCAAAATTCGAGCACGATTCAAACATCTTTACTTAACTTTTTTTTGTGAAAAAGTAGCTCAATCAAATGTTTAGACATTAAATAAAAATTTAAGTAATTGATTTTTATTAACTTTCATGATTTTTATCCTCTAATATAGCTTATATTGCATTTTTTTCCCAAATTTACGCTAGCTGATGGATGAATTATATTTATCCTTATTGTTTATTATATTCGCTTAACGCGATTTCGCTTAGCGCACATTAACTGATGGATTAATTAATCGCGTTAAGCGAGTTTTCCTGTATTTGATTTAGAGATACTAATTCGATCATAAACGATTTGAGGTCTCTTTTGCTAGTGTAGTTTGTAGCATCAGTTATTTGTTAAATATATAAGTAATACTGTAGAAAGTGGTTATAGACTAAATTATACTAGAAATGATATTATTGTTAATCCTTTTATCGAAATGCAGTTTGTTTGCAAACTTCTGAAATAGGATAGTTTGTTTTTCATCTTCGTTTGCTTATACTTGGATAAAGGAATAAACAATAATAAAATTTAATTTAATAATATAATTCCTTGGAAAAGTATAATTTTTATAAGTAACACGTTGTAATGGAATGCTACCGAATTTTATCAGTTATTAATTTACTACTATAATACAGAGAAAATTATGTTTCCTTAGGTGTCAATTGTATGTTTTATAACTTACGGCCCCCCCCCCCTCTACTAAGGTTGAAATAATCTTTTTTTTTTTAATCATACAACAACAAATGCAATCGCTGTTAATAGTTTTTCAGATTAGATAAGCTTTCAAGAAGATAAAATAGCTGATAAAATTATGAATATTTACCTGATAAGCAAATAAAAACATGGCAGAACACTGAAGTTATAAGGAAGAATAAATTAGGCCAAGGCTACTTCAAGTGTTAAATATAGAGTGCAAGGAATTGAAACGCAATCTGTTTGGGGGTGGAGGAGTTCCATATTTTCTAGCAGAACAGTCCTCCCCCTCCACCTTCCTTTTATTACACACCGTCACTGGTTTCCAGCCTTTCTAATCAACAACAATAACTCGGCATACTTTTTGCTGGAATTGAAACACTACCGCTTAGCAACAAATATGGCGAAAAAAATTAAGCAGAATTTCATTACGGATTAAGCCGTTAGGTTTACCTTTTTTAAAAAAAAAGCCAAAAAAAAGTTTTAATTGTTTTCAAACCATTTGTAATCGATAAAAAATCAGAGCAGACAGAAATATCAACTGAATTTCACGACTTTAATATATGTATTAATATAATATTCTTAGTAATCTTTAAAAAAAAATGAATATTTACTATTCTCAACATTCAAGCGCTGTTATATACTTATACATAGGTAGCGGTATAGTGGGTTAGGAAAGTACTGATTTAATTATTATTATTATTTGTTTTACTGGGAATTTTTTAAAAAAATTAATAGTTCGATTTTATTTAGCAATAGCAGGCAAAATTGAAAAATATTATTTAAAATGATTTTGTTGTAAAATTTATTCGTAGTTTTTGTAAGAATTTATAACTTCAACGAAGGGTGCAGAGAGCATTACAGGAGCTTGAAGGGTGAATAAAATCTTAAAGGAGCTGCAGTACTTTTTTAAATTTTATTTGGCATTTCGCCGCTGTATAGGTCAGAAGTGGTTTACAAGAAAACGAACTGTTATTTAACATCTAGCTTATTATAAAGGGTGTCTCTGTACTGCAGTCTTTAGTTTGAAAAGACGTGTTCAAATCCCATTTCTAGGGCAAGGATGTTACGTAATATTTATTATGCGTAGGTTAACAAGATCCAAACCCTGAGGAGTTGTACATTCCCATAATTCTTAGAGCGTCCAAATATATTGATGATTCAAAAGTTTGCTTAAAAAAATAAAGCTGGAATTGCTGTTGAGGAAATAAGGTTATGATACTAATATATTTTGCTTGTTAACTGCGTGCGTTTTTTTTTTTTTTTTTTTTTTTTTTTTTGCCAATTTGTTTGTTTTGCTGAAGTAAATACCTAAGTTTTCTGGAGGAAGATCTTTGCTATTTCCTAATAAGATTGAATGAAGATTATTAACGTTCTAGACGGGATTCGAAAAGAAGATTAACCGTCAAAGAGTAAACGTCTAATGCACTCCTTGTGAATGCACTACGGAGTTACAGTCTTTTGTAATTCAGTTTTAACTATCCACGCCGAATATTATGTTCTGTTGTTTCTAAAGATATTGAGGAAGAATGGAACGAAAGATTTGAAAGAAATATCGAATGATTTGAGGGTTGCAAATCGAAATGTGGTGAGTGAAAAGGTTCATAAGGTTTTCTTTCCAGGAGGGAAAATGAGCAGGGTGATTGATGCATTGAATAAGATGAGTACGCGAGCAAAAGAGTTCGTAGTAGTAATGGCACGAATGATGTGATTGACAACCAGTTGCGGCTCGTGGCTTGAAATCGTGGAAGTGCGGCAACTTTCGAAATATACATACACACTGTAAGTCTAGTTTATACTTGTTTGGATAAAATATCAAAATTATGGTAAAAATTAAAAAAAAAATTAAACATGAAAAAATATTGTTTATTATCGATAAAATTATACAGTTTATTACATACATACATATATCTTCAAGGCCCACCTTTCCTAATTGGGTTGTGGGGGCAACAGCTGCAAGAGGAACTTCCAATGGTCACGATCCTTTGCCACCAAGCTCAGGTGTTCTGGTGGGATTCCCAAGCGTACCCACCCAAGGTTTTGGATATAATCTATCCAGCGAGTCCTTGGCCTCCCACCCTCTGGCTTGGCAAAGAGAGCCAGCTGAGGGAGCCTCTCTTGTGGCATTCTGACCATGTGCCCATACCAACGTTACTGTGATCTCTCAACACGGAGAAGCAGCGGTTGAGTGTTGAGGGTTTCCCGAATTGCAGAGCTTCTGACTCTGTCGAGTCTTGTCAGCCCCTCAACCCCTCGAAGGAACCTCATTTCAGCCGCTTGGATTCGTGTCCGCATTCTTTCGGTCATTACCCAACTCTCATGACCATAGGTGAGGATGGGGACATAGACTGTATTGAAGACAGCCAGCTTTGCCTTCTGGCTTAACTCCTACAAACAGCTACAAACCTATCCAGGGTATGCTGGAGGTCATCTGTGGAAGAGCTAAGCAGAACTAGGTCATATTCAAAAAGCAGACGTCCAATGCTACATCTTCCAATTCTGACACACTCACTGCCTCGGCTGTGCCTATCAATCCAGTCCATAAATATTATGAAAAGGAGGGGTGACAGAACACACCCTTGGCGGAGGCCAACAGAGACTGAAAGGTTCAGACTTTGTGCTGTTTACCCTGACGCAAAACTCTGGGCATTCATACAGGGACTTGATGCAGCTAATAGTTGGCCACCCACTCCATATCCCGAGGAACCCGGTCTTATGCCTTCTCCAAGTCCACAAAACATGTATAGACATTCTTGGCATATTCCCAAGATTTCTCAAAGACTTGCCTTAAAGTGAAGATCTGGTCAGTTGTGCTTCTACCAGAACGAAAGCCACATTGTTCTTCCTGGAACTTTGACTCAACTCTGCTCCTGCACCGTCTTTCCAAGCACCTGGCATACACTTTTCCAGGCAGGCTGAGTAGAGAGATGCCTCGATAGTTACTGCATCCTTCTGGCCTCCCTTCTTGAAGAATGGTATTATTATGCCTGTCTGCCATTGCTTTGGTGCTCGCCCAGATATCCAAGCAGCTGACACACTCGAGTCAGCCAGATAACACCGTCTCGATTTAAGGCTTTTAGCATTTCGTGCCGAATTTCATCATCGCCAGCAGCCTTGAGGATTTTTGCGATTTTATTGCTAAATGGACCTCTTCTGCTGTGAGACTAGTCATTGCCCTGATCTGTACCTCATGGATGTCCACAACTGCTGGGCCACCCGGGTTAAGAAAGCTCTCAAAGTATTCCCTCTATCTGCAGAGGATATCCTTCTCGGTTGTTAAAAGTGCACCGCCAGAGGCCTTAATCCCTTGCTGTGCACGATTTCTTCCCTCGAAGGCGGCGGATGGTCTGCCAGAATACTTTGTTTGCATTTGCATAGGATGAGTCTAATCTTTCTCCAAAGGATTCCCAAGCCTTTTGCTTTGCTGTCTTTACTGCCTCAGCAGCAGCTTTTCGTGCCTCAGCATACTGCAAACGCATCTCAGGTGACCTGACCCTAAGCCATGTTAGGTAGGATCCTTTTTTGCCCGGACAGTTTTTTGGACTTCTTGGTTCCACCAAGGTGTCCTTTTCTCACTGCCCGTTGCCACGCCGAGCATGGCAACGGGCAGTGAGAAATGTGATCTGCAAAATTCTTCCTCACAGCCTCATTTTCCAATGCCTCTCATTTCACGCGGTATAGCTGCTTAGACCTACCAGCGTTGATGGTAACATCTGGTTTCTGAAGCTGTAGCGTGCACATAACAAGGTGGTGGTCAGTTGACAGTTCTGCCCCTCTCCTCACTCGAACGTCCAACACTGAGGAAAATAGGTCTGCTGAAAATATAAAGAAGTCAATCAGAGACCTTTGTTCTAGTGTATCCCTGTACCAGGTATACTTATGGACTTCTTGGTGCTGGAAGAAGGTATTCATTATGGACAAGCTGTTAGTACAGCAGAAGTCCGTAGTACAGCAGAATTATAATAAACTGTATTATAATACAGTTTATTATAATTCAAAATTACTTAAAAATAAAATCCATTATCATAACCCCAATAATGTTCTAAAATAAAAACTATAACAAATGTTATGTCTTTAATTGTAATGTCCAAATATTTAAAGAGACGGAGTAAACACGATGAGCACTACGAACACTCTACTACTGGCGCAAACTGCATATAAACAACAGTGGAACTGCGCGACGGACAGTGTCGCATGACGCTAATAGATCGCATCTCACTATGACGTGCATATGCTTGCGCGCATAGCAATATGGCACTGTGGTAAACACAGTGCTGCTAGCTCCCTCCTAAGTGCTACAAGATGGAATTTTATTATTTTTTATACAAAATAAGAGAATTGTATAGGATTGTTGATGATAAAATCAAATATTACAAGCAAATATAAATAAATTAATAAATTTTATAAATCAAGAAAAATTGGGGGTGCTGCAGTTCCACAGTGCCTATGCACGAGCCACCCCTGTTGATAACAAGAAGAATGTAAGGAGAGATGTCATGAGACTGTTAAGGAGAGTAAAAGACAACCGTGTGGTAGGTAAGATAGTCAGTGTGTTGCCAGGTATGATAATGATGAGTTGAGAAGGTGAGGGAAAATTATGAACGGTATGCTAGCAGAGTTGTGTGAGGAGAAAAGAGTTCATTTTATGAATGTGTGAGATGAGTTTTGAGGAGCAGATAGAGTTGTATAAGGGATGGGGGAGCTGCATTCGAATGGATTTGGTGTGAGATAATTGGTATCGTGGAAGGGCAAGAGTGTAAAGAAGACAAGTTTGTCAATGGAGAGGTGAGTGGCACTGGTGGAGAGAAGGAACAGGGAAATGAGGAGGTCAGGTTGGACAGGGGGACACTGCGTGGAAAGTGTAGATGATGGTTTCAGGAGTAGATGTGCGCTTGCTCAAAAAAGGATTAAGACAGTCAAGGATGCGGGGATGACATTTAGGTCTTAGGAGGGGTGTAATGTCAGTGATGATAGACACGAATGGATAGGAGAGTTCAGAGAAGTCATTTCGGATAGAGCTCATTCCCTCCAAAAAATAGTTGGCATAAGGTGCGACATGGTTGAACGAGGATGACATCCTGACAGGAATAAAAATGGAGGGATATGCAGATTTTTGTGAAGACAAACAAATCAAAAAGGGAGGGAAGTGTCATTGATATGGCAGAGGAGTTGTGTCCATCTAGGGTGAAGATGTCAGGAGCAAATACTGACAGTGGTTTCGAAGTAGTTATGGCGTGAAGTGGAAGTGGACAGGATGAAATGTTTACTAGAGTGTTGCTTTAGACCTGGTAAGGGAGTGAGAAGAAAGGTTTAGACAAATTGGTCTGGCTAATAAGAATGGTGTGATCATTATGGCCGATTTCAGTTATGGTAACTTGTCTGGAATGAAGAGACAGCATCAAGAACCAAAGAGAATGAATTTCTTCAGTTTTTAGGGGAAAATTACCTTAAGTAGTACTTAACAGAGGCCACATTCTGATCGAGGACCTTGGATTTGATTATCTCATCAGAAGATATTGTTGTAAATGAAGTGTTACATCATCCTCCATTTCGGGAAAATGATCGCTTGGGTGGTAGCCAGCCATATCAGGACTTTTGTGCGAAAGAGTTATATATGTGGAACTATAAGATGGGTGATTATGGCAAATAGGAGCAGTTCGCAGCGATGTCACGGAAGGAGGAATTGCATGGGAAGGAAATCAATGCTGCTTGGTCTCTATTCAGGAATTATCTGCTGGCAGAGGCAATGATTGAGTGGTCATGAGATTAAATAAGATAAGTGTGAAACGGATGACTGAAGAGGTGAAGCGTACAATTTGGAAGAAAAAGGCATTGTGGAGGCAGGAGAAGATGAGCACAGGTAATCAGTTATATGAGGAGTACAAAGAGCAAGCAAGGAAGGTGACTCACTCAGTAAAGGTAGCAAAAGTGAAGGATGAGGAGCACATAGCAAAAGACGCTAAAAGAAATCCTAGAGAGTTTTTCAATAAGCAAATGGCCAGTCGAAGGAAGAATGATCACGGCAGGATGTTAGTCAGTGATAATGGGAGAATAATAAACACTGAGGGAATATAATAGAGGTGTTTAATGAGCAGTTCATTAAAGTATTCCTTCCTTGTGATTGTAACATAATGCAGAACTTGAGCGCAGTGGAAATGGGGAAAGGAACTACTGATGGTGAGTGAGCGGGTGATATGCGAAGAAGTGAGTAAACTCGATGTCAAGAAGTCAATTGGACCACCGCGTGTCTCGAGGGAAACAGCTTTACCGTACATTTCTAACATGAGTCAGATTAGCCCTGGTTCCAAACGAGTGGAAAGATGGCAAATTTGTTCTGCTTCATAAAGGGGATGACATGCCTAAGGCGGCTTTGAATTATAGGCTAATCTATTTGGTATGAACAATTGCGTATGCAATAATATATTTAGATTTTGCAAAGGCCGTCGATAGATTACCACATGACAAACTGATAGTTCAACTGGAACACGGGATTGGAAAGGGCGTTGGATTGGGGATTGGCTGTCTGATAAGTATCAGCAGGATGTGTAAGAAGTGGGGGGGGGAGTGATATCCCAAAACAGGAAAGTTCACTAGTGCCGCGCCTCAGCGGTTTTGGGGCTATTGTTTAATTTGTAAGTAAATGACATTGTAATGGTTTAAATGGTGATATACAGTTGTTTGGTCGCCAGGTTTTCAAAAGGATGATGAGATGTTAGAGAGGATTCAGAGAAGATTGAGTTAGTTGATTTCTGGTCTCTGGAATGTAAAATATAAGGACAGATCGAGAGAATGCAAATTACAGAGCCTATTGGATAGAATGAAGAGGAAGGAATATGATCGACATGTATAAGTTGGTAAGGAGTAATTACTAGATTAGCTCGGATGAGATTTTTCATAGAATACCAGGAGACTGAGAGAACTAGAGGCCATCCCTGGAAGCTGTATAAGGTGGGGGTGAGCAAGGGGGTGAGGAGTAGAATTTTTGTACGAAGAGTGGTAGGTGATTGGAATGCAATGCCTGAGAGTGTGGTGAGTGCAGGGACAGTGAATGAATTTAGGTTCGAGGTATGATGAGCTGTCTCTCGATTATGGAGTCTGCTGATAATAATAATTTTTTTTTCACGTTTAAACATTTTATTATGTCTCAGATAAATTACATACACAGATACAGTAATAATTATAATACATTACAATTGTGAATAACAGATACTTGCAAGTCAATAATATTTTTAAATAATAATATTTATTTATTTATTTATTTTTATTTTATTTTATTTTTCTGTATAATGTAATATATTCTTTCTTTGGGAGGCATTTCTGATTTCCTCCTCGAAGCTTAGTAGAACTTATCTGAGGAAGATAATAGATGATAGATGGCGGTGGTTTCATGGTTATGTTTCTATACTGGTCGCAAGCCAGGTGTTGATTTTAGTATTTGTTGGTACGTGCTTGTTGGAAGACTTCAACTGCTATCACAGTTTAACATTTTTTTTTTTTTTTGCAAGTAGTATTGGATTTAGACGTAGTGTGTTTGTTTCTTTGTGTTCTTGTAGTGATGGTTTTTGAGAGGGGGGTTTGTCATAGGTTTTTTTTTTTTTTTTTTTGTGTGTGTGTGTGTGTGTGTGTGTGTGTGTGTGTGTGTGTGTGTGTGTGTGTGTGTGTGTGTGTGTGTGTGTGTGTGTGTGTGTGTGTGTGTGTGTGTGTGTGTGTGTTCGATTCTTGGTCGTTTATATGGTCTTTTTCAGCTGGGATCTCAGAGGTAGCACTTTTTCTTCTGGAAGCTGCGATTTTTCACGCGCACACAGGCAGATTGATCGGATAACACGTGCAATTTACAGGGCAATCGTTCGTTTTGTGCGTGGATGGCAGATAGTGTGCCGCTGTGTATAGTGGGAGATTAAGTAGTGGACACGGTGGGATCCTGTGAAGTGTCTGTACTCCCGCACTTGAACTTGGAGGTGCCATGTAATAATAGTAGTAATTTGCCTTTTTTTTTTCATATAAGGCAGGAATTTCAGAAGGCATATCTTTATTTCTCTCATCATAATATACTAATAGGTTCCTTTTCATTTATCTGTATGTCGTACAGTTTCTGTAATCAAATTACACTTTTTTTTTAATACTGCTGCTAGACTGATAATAGTATTTTTGTGACATTAAATAATAATAATAATAATTTTTAATGTTTAACTATTTATATTTACTAAAAAATGTAAATAAATTTACAAAATAAAGCGGTTCTTTTTTTTTTTTTTTTTCGTTTACAAGAAGGAGATTTCGGCTCTGTAGAAATCAAACATTCCTATTTAAAAAAGAAGAGGCTTTTTTGTAAAGTAAAAATTAACAAAATTAGGAACTAAAATGCCACTGGCTTCGTATATTATACAGTTCAACAATTATATAAGAAAATTCTGACTTAATACTATGACATTTAGATGGAGCCGCCGTATCTCAGTCGGTATAGATGAAGCCCTTTGGTGGCAAAGACCTGGGTTCAATTCCCGTCAGTGACGTGAGGAACCTTTGTCTGGTGTCTCTTTCGGCTAAAGGTGAGTTAATGGGTCTCATACGGAGGTAGGGAGTTTTTTCACACTGCAACTCGGGTTTTTCGTCCCCCAGAACAGGCAAACCTACCTCTTGAACACACGTCTACAGACATAGGACACACCAGGGGGAGTAGGGCTAAACAACTTATCCTCAGAACGGGTATGATTTGGAAGGGCTAAGAAAAGCTCCGCAACAGGCCACTAGCCCTAATACGTAAAAAGGAAGAAGAAGATATTTAGATGATGTGCTTGTGATGCTGGAAGAACCAATCTCATCTTTGCTTCTCGTCCTATAATGAAAAATAGTTGAAGATGAAGGAGACTCATTTCCTAATGATGATACAGCACTTGTAGTAGCGGTATGACAAGGACTTAATCCAACTGTGCTAGCTGCCCTCGTATGACGTGGTGGTCGTCGTAGTAGAGCATTTCGTAGTACAGCATCTTTTTCTTGGGAATGCTGTTGGAGAATTTTAATCATCGCATCTCGCTCTGCTAGCTTTGATTCTAAATCCTCCATTCCCTCTAGTTCACACATTGTCTTTGAGCAGCACATAATTCATTCATATGCTATAGCTTCTTAGTTCTGAGAAGCTAAGGTTCACTTTCTTGAGAAGATTTTTCAAGAGCTTCAATTTTGGCATCTTTGGGTACTGATGCAGCATCAACAGCAATTTGGTGCATTGTGCTTTCTTCCAGATACCGCTGCTTCTACTTAGTAACTTCTGCTTCCCGCCCAGTTAGTTTTTCTTCATATTCTCTTATAGTCCTATTCATTTGCTGAACACTCTCTACATCTGTTTTTGATGCCAGAAAACGTCCATGCTTTTGATTTCTTAGTGCTTCTTTTCTTTTTCCAGCTGTGTGCGAACTTTTTTCTCCATTTGTAATCTGCGTTCGCTTGCTAACTGCAAATTAGCTAGTAATTTCTCTGTAACTGAGAAATACGCTCCACCTAGGCTTGTTTCTTGCGAGACTCTTCTTCCAACTTTACTACATTACCTCGAGCATTAGTTCGTGCATTATCTAAGATCTGAATGTGATTTCTTTGTTCTTCCGGAGTTGCCTTTGGCTATCTTTATAGACAGAAGTTCTTTGTTTTGGGATAAGAGTTGAGCAATTAAGACTTCTCTTTTGCCCAGTTCCTTTTTCAATTCTGAATCTTCAACAATATCCGTAATAGGCCTTTTGCTAAGCTGAGATATGACTGCATCCAGCTGGTCTGTTAATTCCCTGATCTTTTCTTGGAGACACCTAACTTCCATTTCCAGTCATATTCGAATAGCTTTTCTTAACTTCTCTCGCTTTTCTGATGCTCTTATAAGCTCCTCATGAGCTTGGTGAACTTCTTTTGAATTTCTATTTCAAATTTTTCTAGTTTGGTAACCTTCCTGTGACTCATATCCAGCTCATTCTTAAGGGATGCATTTTCTCTTGAGAGAAGTTCTATCATCTGTGTTGTCTGTGAAGATTCATTTTTTGCATCGATATCTGTAGCTGCCCTGCCACATGTTTTAGGTCTTTGATTTAGATTTAACTTGATTCCTCCATCCTCTAACTTGCTATTAAGGCTAATAAGAGTAAGGTCTGAATGGGAACGCGATATAGACAGCCTGTCAACTCTTTTGTCTCTGGAAATATTGGTCCCACTTACTCCCATTCCAATACCTCTTACTAATTTCAAAATCCTGTCCTTTTTGGTACTCTGGCATCCTCCATTTTGGATACTGTGGCGAAGGAAGCAAGTTATTAAGGTCAAGTGGAAATTGCATATGATGCCTTCCCTTAGCAAGGTGTTTCAAAATTTTTGACTGATCTAAATATGTTTTGGTATTTCTGTAATTTCTTGATGAATGCTCTGGGTCAAATAATGATATTTTTTTTATTGATTTCCTAAATATTTACACAATTACAATAATCATCTTTAGTGACATTCCAACTTGTAATTTTTACAAAATTCAGCACTGAGTGCTGCATATGTGATTCATTTTCTACATTGCATTTCAATTAAAATTTTGATAATAATACTTTTTTGCATCTATATTTACAACGCGTGTTCTTCTAATATTAACCATGAAGATTGCATGGAAGTTTTGAATAATGGATAATAATAATAATAATAATAATTTTTTTTTTATTTCCATAATAATCATGATAACATAGTTTTTTTGCTATCTTCTAAAGTAACAATAATTTACAATTATATAGTTCGGATAATAATAATTTTTTTTCTTTTTAATAATAATAGTTTATTCTCTCTCAAATAATTACATGAATATACTAATATTTAGGTTGCAACTTTATAATATGCTAATATTATAAAGTTGCATTGTATATATACTAATATATACAGTGCAACTTTTTCTTGCAAATTGTTCAATAAGAATTATAATTACTCGTAATATCATTATCATTTGCAGAATTTCTCATTGACACAAGAGTAAAAAGCGAGTATTATTACCATTAATAATAATCATAGTAATACTTTACACTTAATAACTCACAAGTTAAACAATATTACTTATGTTGCAGTTTATATAATAATAATTTTTTAAATTTAAATACGTAAATTAAATATATAATTTTAAACTTAAATATATAACTGAAGTATAACTATCACATTTTCTGTTTACTACTAGAATTCATTACAGAATGTTAAGTGAATAATGTTAGATAAATACTACTACTGGGATGTAACTCAACTGCACCCTCGAAGCTTTGTAATTAGCTTATCTGAGGGTGATACTGGTTATATATCTATCTATATCTATCTATCTATATATATATTTGTTATTGATTTGGTTGCTGTGTTGGAAGTAGGCAGATCTTTGGGAGGTCAAATGAATGATCTGAAAGGTCTGATCAAAGTGAAACTGCCGATATATCCTGTGTTATTGCATCTGTCTTGATGGTTCACGTTCTTTTTTTATTGCGGGCTTCTTTTTGAACTATTTAGGAGGCTTTTTTCTTCACAGTGGCAGCCTTTCTATGTCTTCTGTGCTTTTAATTTGTATCGGCTTTGAAGTTTGTGACTTCCTTATGAATATCTTGGCATCTCTGGTCCACGAAAATTGGTAATTTTTTTCCATTTTTGCTTTTCTTGTTTGGTACAACAGATTCTGGTGGAGTGGTGTTAAATATTCGGATAGGAAGATTGGTGTATTGTCTTGCTGTGCGTTCAAGTCCTTAGCAACTGGTTTTTTCTGCCTGCTGGCTTTTATGAGATTGTCTCTTGTGGACTTGCTCTTAAGACGAATTATGACGGGCGCAGGTCGTGGCGAGCTTTAGTTTTTGCTCTTCCTAGGAATCCGATTTACGGTCTGAATGTCGTTAAGCTGTAGGGGGATATCGATTATATGGCCTAATTTTAAAACCAAGTCTCTGAGGTTTTCTGTAGGTGCAGTTTCAGGAAGACCGTTTATGACAAGATCTTTTTTATGTTGTTGCTGATTTAAACGTTCGTATTGTAGTTTTAGAGAATGAAGTTCTTGATGGAGTTCGGATGTTTCTTTCATCAAATTGTGTTGCCTGTCATTTAGTGTGTTAATGCTCATTTTAATGTCTTTTACTGTTTGCAACACTTCTATAACTGCTAAATTATTATGTTTTACCAAATCTTCACATTCGCTAGATTTTTTTGTTATTTGTTCGTTCTTTTTCTTAAAGAGTTTTTGCAGAAGGTTACTAAGCTGGCTTTTATGTTCTCTAGACCGTTTCCTATCATTATATTTAAAGAGTTGAATTATAGGACTCACCTGCATTTTTTTTGTCTGTTCTGTTCGTAGTCTGATTTTTCCTGCGGAATAATCGGCTGCGTCGTAGGTGGCTGCTTTAGGCGCGTTTCTTTGTTCTTCCAACAGAGTACGCACTTCCATTCCTCGCGTGTTACATCGGATTCATATTTATGTTGCCCGGTTGTTTTTGAAAAGCCGGCACATTTTAAGTGTAGAATCCTACTGCATTTCGTACAAGTTATATTATTTCCGTTGGACGATAACTCCTCCAGGCATTTGATACACTTCATGACTCACAAACAAGGACGGCGTACTTGTTTTTGTCGAGAGCTTTGTTTATTACTTCGGCAATTGTTTCTAATAAAAAGTGATGGTGCTTTTTGTTTTCTGAAAGCCGTATTGGTTTTGTGAGATGATGTTGTACTTCTGTAAATAGTTCTGTAGTCTGGTGTGTGTTATTTTTTCTAGAATTTTTGAGATGACTGGTAGTGTAGCTATTGGTCTGTAGTTCTGAGTATCCTTTCTTTTACCGTGTTCGTAAATTGCGTAATTATTGCAGTTTTTAGTTGTTGTGGAATAATGCCTGTGTCGAATATTATGTTCACGAGTCTCAAAAGTATTGGATTAATTTGTTAAAAGTGTCTTATAAGGTCTGTGAGTGTTATTTTGTCTATTCCTGGAGTGGTCTTTGTTTTTAGTTGTAGGAGTGCTTCTTTCAGTTCCTGTTTTGCTATGGGTGGAAAATACACAGCTTGTTGTGGACTTTGTGTCGGTAGTTTTTTGTTGATCGTTGGTAGTTTGTCTTTTTTGAGTTGTGTGATATTGTTTGTGAAAGCATGGTTGAATGAGTCTGCTAGTTCCTCTTGGTTTGTGTCCTGACCGAAGCTTTTTGCAATAAAATCTTGTGCTGAAGTTTTCTTTTTTCGAGTTATTAATTCGTTGAGTGTAGCCCATGTTGCTTCATGTAGACGTTATATTCCATGAATTTTTGGAAGTAGTAGTGTCTTTTTGCCCTACGAATTTTTGTTGTTAGTTGATTTCTTGTGTTTTTGTATAAGATTTGTAAATGTATGTTACTTTTTTAGTTTTTTCCATAGATTTTCTTTTACAGTAATACTATTTAGTAAGTCGTCATTTATCTAAGGATTGTTGTCTGTTTGTCGCCTCGTTTGTGTAGGTTTTGTTGCTTTTTTGTATATTTCTGTGAACTCTAGTTGAAAATTCTCATATAATGTTACAGTATCATTTATTTTAAGTAGGCAATTCCGGTTTGTATTTTTTACATGGCTATCGACAATGCAGTTTAATATAATCGAGTTTTGTCGACTTTTGTGGTGGTGGGAGAAAGGGGGGGGGTAGGAAACGTAATAAAACGAAGTTGAGACAAAGTAGTGATCGGCAACGTTAATTACTGATGATATATATGTATGGATGGGGCCCGTATGTTGATGAGATCAATGCATGATTGTGTTAATGGTAGGGTTTATGTTGTACTGACTTGGTATGTGTTAGTGGTTGAAGAAGCGTGGTCAAGAGTATTTATATTAATGTCTCCTATTAGGATGAGCCTGTGTGTTGTACGGGGTTCGATGCCGCTTAGCTATGCTTCTAACTCATGAAGAAAGCTGAGTGAATTATTATCTGGGGGTCTGTATATTATGTTTATTGTGTATTTGATACTATTGTGGCTATTTGTGGTTTCCAAAATTAGTGTTTCCGCATGTTCGAAATGAGTTTGTTTTTCAGTCTCATTGTATTTTTCTTTGATAAATGCCACGATGCCTCCTCTTCTTTTGTTTGGTCTACATAAGTTGTAAGTTTGGTAATTATTAATGTTGTAGGCGTAAATTTCTGTGTCGTTTATTGCAACTTCGGTCAGTATTACCGCATTTATGTTTATCATGGTGTAGTTGAGCAGTGTTATCAATGTAAGCCAGTGTTTTTTTATACTTCTTATGTTTGTGTGTACGATAGTGAAGTTGGTGTTGGTGGAAATGTTGTCTGACCATTTCTTCAAAGAGTCAAAGACCTTGAAGTTTATGTTGTCTGACTGGATATGTTTGCCTCTATTTGAGATCTCCATTATATATGTTTTAGTGATTTCTAATCTTGTTCTTAAGGATGTGAAGAGTTAGTGTTTTATATTGGTAGGCTGTGTAAGTCGGATTCACTTGTAATTATGTATACTCGAGTGTTTTCACTCTTTCTCAAAAATATCTGGGAATTCTTTGTCCACAGAAACTTGTAGTTTTTCTCTGTTTTTGTCTTCCTCGCTTGATATAAAAGATTTTTAAAGTATAGAGTCCAGTGTTCCGTTATAGATTGGTGTTGGGAGTTTCTTGTCAGTTAGGTTCGATGTTGTCGGCTTTGTTTTTTCATTTTATTAATGTTGCTATTTTATTAATTTTATTCATGTTGCTTGCTGCAAGAATGGAGTCGCTCAGACTTCTGCTGGTAAAACGAGCGATGATTGGTGTCGGTCTCACTTTTTTTTTTTTTTTTGTGGGCCTCGGTTAATTGAGGCGATGTCTGTGGTTGCGACTTGAATGCCAATTTTGCTGCCGATCAGTTGCATTATGTTGATTAAGTCTTCTGTATTTTCTTTGGTTATTCCCTCAATTTGAAGTTATTTTTTCTTTCTTTTTGTAGCATGTGCTCCATTTGACACTTGAGTGTGTTTACCTCTTTCCGCAGTTCTTCATTTTCGCGCTTGAGTGTTTCTTGTGTTTCTATCGTTACCGTTAATTTTGTCTTTATTTCTCGCACAGTTCCTAACATTTCTTCAGAGGTCACGTTATTGAACTGTAACTGTATTGAACTGTATAATAATAATAATAATAATAATAATAATAATAATAATAATAATACGAAAGTGTTGAGAACTTTAGAAAAGTTTTAAAGTTCAAACTGAATGGAGACAATGTAACAGCAATTAATACATGGCCCATCAAATCAATCAGATACATACAGAGATACTTGTCTGGACACAAGCCGATTTGGATGCACTTGATCGTAAAACACGAAAATTAAAGAGAGTGATCATGCCCTGCAACGACGCAGTGATATGGATCAGTTATACAGAGCCAGGAAAAATGGAGGACGTGATCTTTTGCAACTGGAGCAAACAGTTGCCAAAGATCAAGAGATCAAAAGAAAAAGTAGCGAATGTAGAAGATTCAAAAAAGCAGCACAATGAGAAAGAAAGAGCAAAAAGATAAGAAGGTTCGGAAAAATAAAATACTCCATATTTGAAAGATATTGAACAGAAAGTTGACTTGACAATGGTTCCAGCAGGGCAGCATCAAGAAAGAAACAGAAAGTCCGATACTTGCTGCTCAAGAACAAGCACTGCAAACGAATGCAATAAGCAAAGATTGAAAAGATTTATAATTAAAGCAAATGTCGACTGTGCAGGTATAAAGAAGAGACAGTGCACCATCTGATTAGTTCTTGCAGAAAGATTGCCCATGCAGACTATAAACAAAGTCATAATTGGGTAGCAAAAGCGGTACACTACAGCTTATGCAGGAAATATGGTTTCCCAGCTTGCAAAATCCCATAGGAACACGCACAGCTGAAAAAGTTATTGAACATGAAAATGTTAAGATTATGGGACTAAAATTCGGACAGATAGACATTTTGAACATAATACACATAAGCCACACGCCACTGTAGACGAACAACAATATGTACAGTATATATGAGTTAAAGAAAAGTGCATGAAAAGGGATCTGGAGATTGAAATTCAAAGACTTTGGAGCTAGAAAGTAACAGCAGCTCCAGTTGTCAACAGCAATACCAAAAACATTTATTTAACATCTGGACAAGTTGAACCTCCCAGATATAACACCATCTTAACTCACGTAAACTGCACTTTTAGGGACATCTCACATTTTATGACGATATCTAGTCGATTCCTAGGCCTTCGGATAAGGCCTGATTTGGGCTCATTTGCCAGTCAAAGATTTCATTATTCTATTTCATGTTTCTTGTTATTCTTTGACTGTGAACTCAGTTAACCCATGAGGACTGAGTTACACAGAGGCATAGTGTGGCTGTGGCCAGTGTGGCCCCGGCCATAGGAAGTCATTTTAATAGGCGCTAATTTTACATAGGCGCAAAAATTTAGATTTTTAAAGTTTTTTTTTTTTTTTTTTAGAACTGCGCAATTTTCTTTCCTGGCCATAGGCGCCAAAATTCCTCACGACGTCTCTGACTGAGTAGCAGTCAATCTCTACCGTTAGCCAATCAGAGATAGCTGATCAAAGATTCCAGTGAAGAGTGCACGACACCTACGTGCCGTCATCTCATGGTTCCTAAATATCACTAAACTTAACTAGGTTCCATGGCCGATTTTCATGAATTTACGCGACGAAAAACTCAATTTCCGGAAAAAAAAAAAAAAAACCTTGTCTGTGCCAGAGATCGACTAAATCGGGAATCGAGTGAAGAAAGTGTAAGTTCCTCTAGTCAGCAACTAAAGTCGAGCTTAAAACATTTTTCCTTCAGACGGCCTTGTGCTGAACACAGACGCCATTTCCACAGGGTAGGTTGACCATACGTACCGTTTTTTTTTTTTCGTATTTCCCGGCCGTCCCATCGTTTTAATAAAAATGACAATTATGTCCAGTTTTTAATAAAAACTATAAATATACTTCAATATTGGTCAATCATAAATTATTATTCATAACCTATAATCGTATATCAGTATCACGGATGCCAGTAATTTGTATAATCATGGAGTCGCATTGTTCCAAACTAAATATAGTTCGCCCACCGATTAGAGATCCCTCGACACTTCTGCGCATGTCAGAAAAAGGAGAATCCGTTCCGATAATAGGGTAATCAATCTGTCTACTGGGATGAGTTTGTTTATTATTGCAGGTCGGAAAATATAGCTTTTCTTTTACAAACATTGCTGTTTTTAAAGTGCAACTATTTTGCTTGTATAACAGTACGTAGATATTAACAAAATTAAAAAAGGTATAGCATAAAACAAAAATTTAATTAAGTTTATTTTTAAGAAAGTTTTCTATAAAATAAAAATAATTATACAGAAAAACAGAAATTTTTTCAAATGAACTTACATATTCTAAACTTACAGTTGAGAGAACTGAGACACTTTAATGTCCTAAACCGATTAATTATTTATGACTTGTGACTCTTTTAACAAACCCATGCAAAAAAAAATGTTGGAAAAAAATACCATTATCAAATCCTTTTAATCTTCAGAGTCATCTGAATCGGTGTCCGAATCGCCATCACTTTCACTTAAACTGATCACCAAAGGTTCGCATAATTCTTCGACAATTCCGTCTCTGTCCCAATACATATTTTCCAATGAGGTGACATGAGAGCAATATTTTCCCCAGTGTTCAACTGTAATACTTTCAATCGCCTGTTCTGAAAGCTTAAAAAGTTTCGACATGTCAATATCCCCAGTTACGTTGCGATGGCGAATGAAACTTTTCACTTCTGCCCAAACATACTCAATAGCATTAATATCGCAATGATACGGTGGTAGCCTCAAAGCTAGAAATCCATGCTCTTTGAGCATCGTGTCGAATTTAAATAGTTTAGTTGTGGGCGAGTTTCTTTTGACCAAATTAAGCAATTCAATTTTTCATATCTGGGGAATGAGAAATGATATTTGCAGAGAGTCAATCCAAACTTGCTTCTTATTAGACCAATTTTTAACTTTGTTTAATCGAATAGAGTGATATGAAGCATTATCAATTATAATAACAGCATTTTTAGGAAGGTTTGGAATCAGTTTTTCTTCTGCCCACTTTTCGAAGATCGTAGAATTCATTTGCCTATGGTAATTGGCTTTGTATAGTAAGTTTGAATTCGGTAAAAACCCATTTCTCCACCAGGACACAAAATTATTATGCGCCGCGAGGCATTTCCGGTTTGTAGCACTCCACATTCTTCTTTAGACTGCCAACATTTTCCATAAGTTAAATTACTATCAATCCAAGTTTCATCTAGATACAACAATGTCATTTCGCTCCATGATAAGTTTTCTTTTATTCTGTGACTTTTTAAAACAAAATCCGATTTCATGAAGTATTTTCCTTAAAGTTTCTCTTTTCCAAGGAAAACTAATTTTTTCTTTAAGCACAGGAACCAATTTCGGAACAGTTGGCACTCTTTTCTCGACCACGTAAAATTCGTGAATGGTTCTTCTTATAACGTCTCCATCAAAATCATTCAAAACTACGGTTTCGATGGTTTTCTTTCTCTGGCGCTTTTTTTTTTATTTTAGGAGATTTAAATTTTGGCTTACCTTCATCTTTTGATTCCCTACGAATTCTTTTAACAGTCGACCCCGATACGCCCACAATTGCACTTGCACGTTTTATGACTTGAGAAAGGGGAACAAGAAGACGGCCTTCTGATGATTCTTTTTCGCAGAATGCAGCACATTATTCAATATTCTTCTGCAAGAGCTATTGAAAAGTTTAACAACAGAACTTGTTGACAGTACTGGATTCATCAAAACAAATTAATAATAAAAAAATAATGCAAAAAAGCGACAACAAAAATCAAGCTAGTACTAGTACAGCGACAGACAAGAAGGCACGTGATTTCGCATGTTGGCGACCAATTCGTACATCATTCATTTCTTTGTTCCCTTCAGCATGAATCGACTATTCTTGGCAAAATACCAAGGAGATACCTACAAACGGTGGGCGAACTATATCGATATTTGCAGCGATTTATTCAGAGAAAATAAAAACTACATGTTGGCAACACTTGCGATCTCAGACGCGGCGTCTGTTCTGCTGTAGCGTTAGTTTTTGTTTTGCCTGTATGCTAACCAGTGGCTTTGTTATTCAATGTCGGTGGTGGTTTAAATTTCATAGTTTTTAAAGTTTAAGTCTATCCTTGCAATGTCAAAGAGACGAAACTGCAATTTTAATGAAGATCTCCAGAAAGCATTTCAAATTTATTAAACTGGACAAGCTGTGTAGCGATTTTTATTATTAGATGACTGCAATTTCAAAGGCTTCTGCAGCCCTGTGGTAGGCTGACCACATTTCCTTGAGACAAAAAAGGGACATTAGGATGGCAAAAACGGGACAGGGGTTATGTAATATTCTGTATTCATGAAAAAGTAAGACATTGTAATGTCCATTTTACCGTTGCTCATGGAGGCAGAAGCGAAATCAACCAACATCTACGTAGCCAGAAACATATCGATGCTGAAAAGACTGGCTTCAATTAAAAACATCAGCTCGTTCATGGTGAGACGGGATGGTGATAGTGAAAGCGATAAAATTGCAGCAAGTGAAGCTCATGTTGCTTATCATACTGTGAATCAGGGTAAAATGATTGCTTGTCGACATTGATAAATAAAATTGATGAACCAAAATTTTCATCAGCACATAACAAATCAGAAGCAAGAATTACCAACGTTTTATCACCACACACATATTGAGCAAAGTAAGAGAGGATTTGAATAAAACAAAAAGCATTACAGTCAGTTTAGATATATCAAACTTTTTTCAATCGTGGTGCGGTACTTTTTGCCAAATTGTGGTGTTCGAGACAAAATTAGAGACTTTATTCCCTTACCTGAAATACAGTCCCCATGTACGTCTACCTAAATTTTTGTGTGGGTTATGCCACTGAAGAATAATGGTAAGCTCAATATGTTTATGTAATGAAACTTTTTTATCGTCTTACTTTTTCATGAATACAGAATGAAGAATAATGGTAAGCTCAATATGTTTATGTAATGAAACTTTTTTATCGTCTTACTTTTTCATGAATACAGAATATTACATTACCCCTCGTCCCGTTATTGTCTCAAGGAAATATAGTCAGCCTACCACAGGGCTACAGAAGCCTTTGAAATTGCAGTCTTCTAATAAAAAAAATAATATACGAAAATATGCCAAAAAGTTCCTGTGTAACTGTGTTCCTGTGTGGTCAGGTTTCTCGTTCCTTAATGCTAAATCACCAGAAAAAAGGCTGTTAGACGTTTGATTCTAGTCCCTTACTAGATTAATTTATTTCTTAGTATAGAGCCAAATCCGTCAGATAATACACGTAACAGACTGCACAGTTTTGCATTATTTCAGACCATTTTCTATCCTTCTCTTTGAGTGAATCTCAGTCCGGAACAGAACATCATTTTCCTATAATGTTTTTCTCAAAGAACTTCTGTTCAAGAAAAACATTAAAAGATTCCTTCCTTTTCCCAAATCACTTGTCCAAGCATGGCATTGTTGAAAATATTTATAGGTTTTGCGACCTCTCACGTTTGTAGTCCTAAAAATTGTTTTATTTATTTTTGATTGAGAGGGGGTGACCACCCCCAAACAACAATACCACCAAAATTCCTGAGTGGAATGAGCCCTTTCTCGTTTGTTTAGAACTGCTGAAACGGATTTCAGAGTTAAATAGGATGCTGCTCTTCTAAGGATCCTGAAGTATACCCAATTTTTTTCCTTTTTTTAAAGAAGGGTGCTTTAGACATGGGAAAACTTTGCTGTCAGCTTAGCCTTAAATTTTCAAATTAATTATGCTTTTCATGCGATACCAAATTTTTTAACTCTAGGGAAAAAAACTTGGCATCTTTTTCATATTTTTAAATAAAATTTCTTTAAATGGGGGTAGATTTTCAATTATATATTTGTAAACTGAGTGCATTTTCTTAATATCAAATTTTCTTAAATAACGCAAAATGGCACACTTTTTTTTGGTAAATTAGCACTTTTTTACGATTTCTTTGAATAAATGGCTTTTTTTAATTAAAATTTCAATCTGTGGATTTATAAACTTTTTTTTTGTAAAATGTAAGTTTTTGCAATCAACGTATTACAGAATGTTAAAATCCATTCCATCAATCTCTGGTGACTGATGGAATGGATTATATACTAGCTAAGAAATATCATGGACTAAAGGTCAGGTCTGTTGAATGATCCCCACAAGCAGGACACTTGTTCAAGCATATACCGTCCTTAGGCAACATATGAATAATCCTTTTGTGATTACATGTATATGTACGGGTAATCACAAATATATATATATATATCTACTCTCTATATATAAAAAGATAAGCCGAAATTTGAAACGTTTTTATATCACGTTTTTTGTCTTACCAGCCCGGAACTCGAGGCTTGGGGCCGCAGGGGGGGGGGACGGAGCCCCCTGGTATATTATATTATAAAAAATATATATATATATATATATGTAGAAAGTATTTTACCTTGGGTATAATAAATGTTAAGAATACCAAGCAATTTTTAAACCTGGTTTTACTCCATTTCCCAAGTAAGCAAACAGACAAACAAGTCAAGTCTGCGCCTGCAAGTGATGCAAGTCTAGTTGATCCTACAGGTAGTGCAATATATGTAGAAAGTTTACCTTGGTATAATAGATGTTAAAGAAGCGAAGCTATTTTAAACCTGGTTGTTACCCCATTTCCCACAAGTAAGCAAACAGACAAACAAGTCAAATTTGCGCCTGCACGTAATGCAAGTCTAGGTGACCCGCAAAGTAGAGGAAGTCTAGGCAACTCGTGGTAAAGGTGGAATAAGTTCTGATCACTATTCTTAATATTTACCCATAATGGAAAGCTCATCTCCTTAAGGAGATGTATGATGCTATGCATTAAAGGCAAGGGGCCACTACCGAGACCGGTTTCGACGTTTCTTTAATATATATTATACCCAAGGTAAAAAACTTTCTACATCTATCTGTCATCCTGAGATTTTTATTTAATAAGGTCAAAGCACCTTATGGTAACTTGTTTTGGTAATATACTTATAAGCTGTGTATTACTTAACCTTGGTATTTCTAAGCCTGGCTCCCACTGATGAGACCTCAATAAAGGTAGAAAGCGGTCTGTGTAGTGGTCCCTTGCCTTTAATGCATAGCATCATACATCTCCTCAAGGAGATGGGCTTTGCATTAAGGGTAAATATTAAGAATAGTGATCAGAGCTTATTCCACCTTTACCACGAGTTGCCTAGACTTGCACTACTGTGTGGGTCACCTAGACTTGAATTACGAGCAGGCCAACTTGACTTTCTTTTCTGTTTGCTTACTTGGGAAATGGAGTAAAACCAGGTTTAAAATAGCTTGGCATCTTTACACACACACATATATATATATATATGTTTGTGTGCCTCATCCTACCTCGTGGTCAGGGACGTCGTTTTGTCACGTCCCTGACTGCGAGGTAGGCTGAGATTTATGGGCTACAGAAGTTTTTGATAAGCGCAAAACGAGTGGACATGATAGGAACGTTAAAGGTACTAAAATAATTTTAGAGGATTGATGCAGAGAAAAGATTTCGGCTCTTGGCTAGAGGAAGCAGAACAAGGAGTCATCCCTGAGCATTGTAGTTATTAAGATCTTTCAGCACTAGATTTTTCACTGGAAGAGTGGTGTACGAGTGGAGTGGATTGCCAGATTCTCTTGCGAGTTCTTTGCCGCTGAACACATTCATCGACAAAGTGTATGAATAGGTATCTTGTGGACAGTGTAGGTCTTCATTGATGAGTCTTTGGACTCCATGGAGATTCCATTCCATCGTAATATTACTACTATTACTAATCGTCGTCGCCGTCTTCCTATTCAGATTCTAGGCCACGTGGTCTGTTCCTTTTTTCTCTAGGATTATATGTTAAGTTCTTTTTTTAGTAACCTTTCTCTCTGCATTCTTGCTATATGGTCTAACCAGTTTTTCCTACATTCAATCATTGAGTCTGTTATCGAATCAATTTTAAGATTTTCAATTATCTCACTATTTCTTTTTATATCTAATGGGATTAGTTTTTCTGTTTTTCTATTCATTTCTGCTGTCTGAATTCTCTGTATGTCTCTTTCACCGAAGATCCAGATCTCACTTCCATTTAGCAGTGTAGGTTTGGTTATTGTTTTCCAGACCTGTGTGTTTCTGTACGTAGTTAGGTTTAAAGGTTCTATTAATTACTCCAGTGATTTTTTATAAAGTTTGTCATCTTAAAATCAATATCTATTTCATTTATGTAAGATAGTTTACTGCCTAGATATTTGAAATTATTAACTTGCTCAATTATTTTAGTATTTATTGCAATTTTACTTCTGACAGGGTTATCTCCATAAAAAGCCATGTCGATGGAGAAAACTTTAGTTTTCTCCATCGACATGGCTTTTTATGGAGATAACCATAAGCATCGAACAATTTCCCCATCCAACTACTAACCGCGCTCAAATTTTCCTAATTTTTTGCGAGCCATATGGGTGATAAAGGACAGCCTTAACGGAATCCTCTATTTATTGGTTTCTAAGTGGATATGATATCATTTTGCCTTATTGCTATTTCATTATTATGGTATATTTTAATATACTTTAAATTAATATACAATAGAGTATTGTATAGCTGGTTTGGAATGTGATATTCTTTTATAGTTTCCCATACTTTATTTCCAGGAATTTTGTTAAATGCTTTTATATAATCGATTAAAGCTACATGTGTTTCAATATTGTATAATCTATGTTTTTCTATAATTATTTTAAAGATAAAAGCTGAGTCTATACATGATCTTCCCCTACGGAATCCGTTTTGTTCTTCTCCTAATTCTATATGGGATAATAATAATTCGTTTGTTAACATTTTTGCATAAATTTTGTATCCTGTATTGAGGAGGCTGATGCCACGTTAGTTTGTGCAATCTGTTTTTAGACCATTTTATAAATTGGTATCACAAAAGCTCTACCCCAGCTTCTTGAGCATTTTCCCTCTTTATATATTTAGTTTGTAAATTTTAGAAATCTGATGTTAAGTTCTTAACCTGCAAATTTAATAAGTTCTGTGTTTATATTATCTTCTCCTGGTGACTTGCCTGTTCTGTTTTGTTTGAGGGTATTTTGAAGGGGCGAATTCTCCATGCTTGCTGCGCAAGCTCGTTAATTGAAAAAGAAGTAATATTTATTTGTTGATAAATGCATGCGTTCATAAGCATTCCATATAGGATTTTATATTTGTAGACAGAACACGTCTTAAGCTTGCACGGCAATAATTGAGCTTTGCGTTGTGTATCGAAGGCCGATGCTTGCTCGTTTAGTCAAAGCTCCCTTGGCTTGCTCGGTTGTAGGAGCTTCCAGGTCCTCACAGCAGCACCGTGATTTCGTGCACGCGCATAGCCATTTCAGCTCTTAAACACAGCCATACGCAGTCAAAGTAGCTCTAGCCAGTGAGCTTCAACCAGCTATTACAAGTGTGCGTGTTGCTTGGGAAAATTAAGTTACAACCAACTTTTTATGACGATGTTATTGACCCTTTCATAAAGAAGAACCGTAGGGTAGAATTTGTATTCAAGTAGCTAAATTGAAAAAGATAGAATATCATTTGCAAAATAAATGTTGTATTTGTATGATTAAATGTACATAAATTTCTAAATATATAGTTTTAAACGGTCAGTAATTCATTATTCCGCTAATCAGATTTTAACCACACCTCTCACTCCCTGAATTTCAAGACCAGCATTCGCCCCTGATATTTTGTAGTTATTCGTATGTAAATTCATCTATATTACTGATGTTATATTTCGGGGAAGATTCTTGTAGCGAGAAGTTATCATGCCATAGCTTCCGGAAATACCCTGCCAAGTTTGTAGTTCGATCATATCGATTTTTGTTCTTTCTTTTGGAAGCCGATTTTGAAAATTTATTATTATTATTATTATTATTATTATTATTATTATTATTATTATTATTATTATTATTATTATTAGTAGTAGTAGTAGTAGTAGTAGTAGTAGTAGTAGTGCTACTACCACTACTACTACTACTAATAATAATAATAATAAATTTTCCTGTTCATATTGCCTTTCTTCTCCTATTCCACCATGGTGAAATAAAAAGAAAGAATAAAGAAACATGCTTTTTAAACATTCTAAAATAACCTTCAGTGAAAATATTCCAAAATAATACAGAGGTATTTCTCTACTGAGTGTTCCTGATAAGATTTTATTTTATCTTATCCTGATAAGATAAGATAAAATTGCAAGCATAGTTGAGAAATGGTTGAAAAGAATTGTGGAAGAAAAGCTTGGTGAAGAACAAGCTGGATTCAGGCCAAATGGAGGCTGTCAGGATCAGATCTTCACTTTACGACAAATAGTCGAGAAAGCATGGGAATATAACAAAGATCTCAATTTGAGTTTTGTCGATCTGGAAAAGGCATATGACAAGGTGCCAAGAGAGAAGCTATTCAATACGCTGCAGTTATATGGTGTCAATGGGGCATTATATCAAGCAATACTTAGTCTTTATTTGAGTTGTAAGTCAGCAGTTAGAATTGAAGAAAGTACAGGAAGATGGTTTAATGTTAAATCTGGTGTGAGACAAGGATGTACATTATCCCCTCTGTTATTCATTATCTATATGGATCACATTATGAAAGAAAGTGGTATTAAACATGATATCAAAATTGGAGATGTTAATGTCAGCTCTTTGCTTTATGCGGATGATGTTATACTTCTAAATAAATCCGCTACAAGTCTGCAAGATTCTCTGACTAAATTGAATAACTGTTGTAATAGATATGGTATGAAGGTCAGCAATAAAAAGACAAAGACAATGAAAATAGGCAGAATCACTGAAAATGTCAACTGTGTTGTGAATGGAGAACCTGTGGAACAAGTAAAACATTTCAGCTACTTTGGCACGATTTTTACTGAAGATGGTAAATTAAATATAGAAATAGACAACAGAATCAGCAAAGCTGGTATGGTGGGAAGTCAATTGAATAAATTTATATGGAATAAGAGAGAAATTAGTCGGAACACTAAATTAGCTGTACACAATACAGTGTTCAAACCAGTTTTAACTTATGGATCTGAGAGCTGGGTCAGAAGTAAAACACTTGACCAAAGACTAGAGACCGCAGATATGAGAGGCCTGAGAAAGATTATATAAGCGTGAAGAGATGGCATCAATGGCAATATCATATTAAAAATGAGGATATTAGGAAAGAACTTGACATTGTCAGCATCCAGGAATGCATTAGCAGAGCTAATCTCATATGGCATGGTCACTTAAACAGAATGGGAGAGGAAAGATTAGCAAACAAGTGTTCTCTGCCAGGTTGGCAGGAAAAAGACCCAGAGGAAGACCAAGATATAGGTGGATTGATACCAGGGGCGAATGCTGATCTTGAAATTCACTGTTGCTCTTGTTATCATTCAGGGAGTGAGAGGTGTGATTAAAGTCTGATTAGCGGAATAATGGATTACTGACCATTTAAAACTATATATTTAGAAATTTATGTTCATTTAATCATAAAATATAACATTTATTTTACAAATGATATTCTCTCTTTATCAATTTAGTTACTTGAATACAAATTCTACCCTACGGTTCTTCTTTATGAACTGATCAATAACATCGTCATAAAAAGTTGCTTGCAACTTAATTTTCCCAAGCAACACGCACACTTGTAAAGGCTGGCTGAAGCTCACTGGCTAGAGCTACTTTGACTGGGTATGGCCTTGTGTTTAAGACGACGTGAAGGGAGCGGAAATGGCTCTGCGCCTGCATGAAATCACGGCGCTGCTGTGAGGACCTGGAAGCTCCTACAACAAGCAAGCACCCTACGATACACAACGCAAAGCTCAATTGTTGCCGTCCAAGCTTAAGACTTCTTCTGTCTACAAAAATTAAAGCCTAAATGGAATGCTTATAAATGCACGCATTTTTTAAGAAATAAATATTACTTCTTTCTCAATTAATGAGCTTGCGCAGCAAGCATGGAGAATTCGCTCCTGATTGACGCGGTAAAAAGTGCCTTAGACGATAGAAATATAAGATCTGATAATGTCGAAGTCTTGACATTTAGCATACTGTTTTGGAGTAAAATTGTAGATAGGAAATTAGTAATGGTGTAAGTTTTTAATGTAGTCATATCCTGTATACCCCTTGAGGGTATATATCAGGAATTTGATGATGATGAAAATATTAGTGAAGGATTCAAACAATAATTCATTTTTTTTTGTTAAAAGTTCAAAGTGAATAATGAATATACAAACAAAGAAAAGTCATTTTGATTACCCATCGTTGTTTTGACAACCTTATGCTGTCCCAAAATAAATACACAAAAATGACCCTTTCTAACTTTTATAGTTTTTATCCTTAATTATATAAGTAGTGATGCAGCGCACGTGTTTTATATTTTTATTTAATGCAGTAGTCTTTCGTGCTTTAAAATACTGCTTATTGCGTTTTTTTTTTATTTTAATTAAAAGAAAGTGAATTTAAAAATAAGCTGGATTCGAATGTAGAACGCTTGGTAGCTGCCAGTATTTTATTACGCGACTAGCGCCATCGTCAACACATACTGTAGTATGATCATATCCATAAAAAAAAATGCCACGTAAATATGCGGCAATTTTTTATATTTGTATCGTCGGGTTATTTTCGTGATGATGCTAAAACGACAGGTCGCACAGAGATCTTTTTTAGTATGGTAGATGTGGCTCGTATGCAAACAGTAAGACTCGCTGTCTAAAATGGCACTGGTCTAGCTGTATAACTTGTTTCCTAACTTCGCTTCTTAGGTTCTCAGTATTGATTTGCCGTAATCATCTCTTTCAACCCCAAATTGGTGATGCCAGTTTTTTCTGTTATCATGTAGTGCCATTAGCAGGGCCGAATTTAAGGTTGTTATCGCCCCTAAGCTGTTGCTTTTAAGAGCCCCCCCCCCTCCTCTACAGAGTAAATTTTAAGCTTAATAGGTGTTAGTAGGCGGTCCTTGTAATGATGTGAGACCCTAATCTGCTGTAGAACAACGCGACATGTGGTTTTGAGAATTCCTGGCTTTTAATCCTATTTAGGATCAGAGGAAACTTGTACGCATACTCTCCCGCTTTGCTTTGCAATTGGAGAGGGTAACCAATCTGATACCGAGGTGGGAAAACTTTTAGCAACTCCACTTCCATCAAACAGAATTACTTCCCTTTATATATTTTTTACAAATATATATATATTCTTTCGGTATTTATAATAAAATTTCGATACTTTTTAAAAGTACTGAATTATTATTTATTTATTCATAAAAAATCAGCGCTGTTCTGCGTGGGTCCTAATTTTGTGTCATTCTACATAATGCATTTATTTTGTGTCAAAATAACTAATTTTTTTCCCTCTTGATAATATTGTATATTTGCTGTTTTCAATAGTCGTTGAAATGTAAGAATTTATTTTGATAAAAATAAACAAAAATAAAAAAAGTAACTTCAAATTACTTTCCTCGTGCAATGAGAATTATTTAAATAAACAAGTATAGTTCCTTGTCAGAAACTATTCATTCAATTGAAAATGAATTAGACTGATTTAACAACACTGTCTGCAGTCTTTATACATTTGGTAACAGCGAATTATGAAAGTGGTTAATAAACAAAATGTCTATCGTAAAATATGTTTCCTTTAAACATACAAGCTACCGTAAACTGTGGGCGAACTATAATGTCAGAGTGTCATTCTGAAATAGGAAATTGTGTTGCATCATTACTTCTGTATTGTGAAATAGATGTATAAATAGCTTTGACCACGTGAGTTCACTTTCGATCTTCCAAAGTTCTGTACATTGATATAATTGCGAGTGAGTTTTTTTTTTTTTCCCTTTTTCTCCCCTTCCTAAGAGGGTTTTCAAGGCCAACCTGAGGCCACTCAAGGGGACATTTTTATCTGAAGTCAAACGCCCGGACTGTTTCGACCTCAACCCGAGTCAAACAAGTGTTAATGACTCTGAGGTTACGTCACAGCTTCAGCGTGCGAGAAGGCACGTGAAGTCCGCGTCTTCAACAATGGCGGTATGGTGGAGAGACGCATGAACGTCTTGCGTCATTGAAATTGGAGAGAGTTGGCGGGTGGTAAGCTGTTCATTTTATACCAAACAATAGTCTAATTCTCTCGTGATAATAATGTTCAAGATGTCCACTTATTTTGTTTCTATACTAAACACTTTTTACAGCAGGGAAAATCTGTGTAGAAATTTATAGGAACAACACCACCGGCTGTCAAAAGTGCTGAATGTTGACTCGTTTGTGTACTCTCAAGTGAAAATTCGAAATAAACGGATTTTGACATTTATGATATGTACAACGAGAGTTGCATATTTAAGCCCGAATTGCATTCTTCCGATTGCATTCATTATCAAACTGATTTAGTAACTTAAGCAAAACTAATTCCTCAACGAATCTGAACGGCGGTAATATATTTTAAAGACAGCTTTTGTTGTTTTGTTCAACCCCATTTGATTCGCAACAATACACTTTTCTTCTGTGATCCCTATATTATTTTAAATAGTCATTGTTTCTCAGAATTTATTTATAAAGATTAAATATTATTTTAGAATACTGATAATTTCTGGAATGAAAATATTTAGTCAATCATGAATAAATTTTCCACCTTTCGTTGCTTGCTGTCCTAAGTAACATATAATGTTACTTTTATGGATGATACACATGTGCTCGTTACATATTTTAATAAAATCTTTGAGGCAACTTTTTTTTTGCAGTTCTTGATATAATAAAGTAAAGCTGAATGTTAGCTAAATATAAAATCAGGAACGGACCTAGTTGCATAGGAATGTTTACCAATCAGTTTTGTGTACTGATTGATACTGAAAGAATTTTATAAATACGAAAACACGGTATTTAGGTTTAGGAGCATTGGTGTTTCACCATAACTTATTATTATCATCATCATCGATATTTTCAGTTAATTTACTTCTTTTCTACTTGGTTGTGAAACATCATTTTACTATGAAATTTGCTATTGTAAGACAGTAAAAAAATGTATACATTAAAACTAACTTTGCAACATTTATGCCATTATTATTATAGTACATGCCCACAGAGTGTCAGGACTTTTAAGTCCTGACAGAGAAGGCTGCTGCACTCTACTAATCCATCTTGAATGGTTTCTCCATGCTTAGTCTATCTCACAAATGTTTTGTATTTTTGCAAGTGTTCTCTGGCTAGTTCTCCTTTTTTGCAGGAGAAAAAAAAAATCTTCTGCAAAATAGGAAAACTAGTCAGAACACATATGGTTAAAAGACATTGCATTTGCAAGGTATATTAGTGTGGAACTACCCTGTGAGGTCAGTTTCTTTTTTTTTTTATGTGATTCCTTCCTACAAAAGGGTGTAAACCTATAGTACATTAGTATTATAAAAAAAATCTTGATTTGTATTTGTTTTTTTCTATAATCCAGATACCCTGCTCTATAGACAAATATGAAGCTTTAACCTCCTTACTGGCCGAGGTGGATGAAATAGTGAGACAAAATTGCGTTTCTTATTCATGTTTTTCAATGGGTGTTACAGAATCGTATCCAGATTTAGCTGGACATCTATAGATATCATGGCCGGTTGGGGTGTTAAGCCACATTAGACCTCCAGTAAGTAGGGTGGTACTGATACCACACCAGACACTGAAATTCATCTGCTGCAGACATCCATGTCCTGGCAAGATTGCAGCTTGTAAGTTGGAGAGTAGCATGATATTCACTTGGTCGATATTGTGCTGGCCTGGTTGCTTTGCAGAGGTATGTTAGTGTGGAGTGACATATGACGTAGATAAGTGCAGAACAATTTCACAAGGTACATTAGTGTAGGACAACTTCCCCTAGTGAGTCTTATGACTCCATAGAGATGCTGTATAATTATAACTGATACCATAAATATTAAAATTTTATTTCAAGTATATTTACTTTTTTTGTCCTATGTAACAGATAAGCTGGTTTCATAGTAAACTCTCAATAACTTACAAACATTTCTTCTTTTTTGAAGTTTCAAAAAGTTACGGACAGTTTGAAAATAGAGCTTTTTAGTGTGACAGTTGCCTTTGTTTGGCTGTACTTAAAAGGGAAGTTGACTGTACCTCTGAGCTTGTTTATATATACATTGCTCAACAAAATTAACAAAACACTTAGAAAATGTGATGTAACCAGTGTGGTTTGCAATGAAACAGGACGAAATTTGGTAGGATGGTGTAGAATAACATTGAAATGAGAAGACAGTGAGAAACGTTGGGCAGGTATAAGGGATGTTACATAGAGATGCATAAGAATTATCAAAATACGATAACATTGCAGAAGTTGACTTCAAAGCTTCCCATAAGCACCCACCTTATAATTCCACATATATCTTTTCTTTTTGCAATAACCTTTTCTTGTTTCATCACTTCCCAAACAAGTACCTCATGATTACTCTCGCCAATCAGCAGAGCTGTTGATACCTCATTTACATCTCATCTTGTGAGGATATCACCAACTAACACTCTAAAACCTTGAGCTGCTTCTGTCATATGCTGTTTAAGAAAGGCATATCAGAAAAAAACAAAATAAATTGAATATATTTTCACAAAATAGAACTGTGATTTTTTTTTTTCTTCTCCCGTATGGAAATATTCTGCTTCTTCCCTTATTATAGAACAGATGCCGTCTTTATTCCTCCCAGTATATTATTATGAGACTTTAATTATAGGAATGTGTGGGAAGAGTGAATTTTGTTGAATTTCTGAAGGATAACTATCTTAAACAGCATGTGACAGAAGCAGCTCAAGGTTTTAGAGTGTTAGTTGGTGATATCCTCATAAGATGTGAATGTAAATGAGGTATCAACAGTTCTGCTTATTGGTGAGAGTAATCATGAGGTACTTGTTTGGGAAGTGGTGAAACAAGAAAAAGTTATTGCAAAAAGAAAAGATATATGTGGAGTTATAAGGTGGGTGATTATGGGAAGCTCTGAAGTCACACTGTATACTACAATATGTTGGTTTGATGAGCTGTGCATAAAAGACATTGAACAGTGCATGGGAGTTCATAGGGCACTATCTGACTCATGCAATGTTTAACTGCATACTGAGGGTTAAGTGAATAACTTAAGCCTTTGTATGCAGCAAAACTGTTTAACTTGTTAGTGATATCCTTAAGAGGGACCTCCCCTCGATGAATCTTGACAGACTTTATGTTCTTAGGAAGGACCTCCCACGATGAGTCTTTTGACTCCATGGAGGCCTGAATAATAATAATATTTCATGTCAATTGACTGAGGATCATCAGTTATTTGCTGATGATGCAAAGTTAGGGAGAATTATAAGGAACACTGCTGATATTAATTCCCTACACGAAGATTTGAATATATTTTTAGCTTGGACAAATTAGCTAGATGATAGTTTTAATATTAATAAGTGAAGGTGTTGCATTTTGTAGTGCAGAGGTACAAGGCTGTATACTACATTGATGGAACCATACTGCAGGAGGTGGATGAGATATCTGGGAGTGTTGGTTGACATTAAACAAGTTTAGAGGACACGTTGCAAAGACTGTGCATTGTATTGCTGCTATGATAAGAAGTACACTGACATGTAGGGATAAGGAGGTGGTTGTGACACTATAAAAAGCACTGATCAAACCATGCTTGTACTGTTGTGCTCAGATTTGGTCACTAGTTTACATTGTGATGTGGAAACATTTGGGTAGATCCATAGACAGTTGACTAAGACAATATCAGAACTCTGGAATATTGGCTATGGAGAGAGGTTAAAAGAATATAAATTAGAGTTTAGTGGATAGGAGGAAAAGAGTGAAATGATAGAGACATTTAAGTTAGTCAGGGGATTATAAAAGAGTAGAAGGTGATGGGGGGGGGGAAGAACCAGAAGCCATTCCTGGAAATTGTGTAAGAGTGTAGTGAAGGAGTAGATTTTTTACGTGGAGAATTGTGAGTGAATGGAACACATTACCAGCATATGTTGCTAACACAGGGAGTATTATTAAGGATTTTAATGTTCAATATTCATAAATATGTTACAGTTGAATGAACCAGCCATGATGAGTGCTGATAAAAATTATCATCAGAGACCTCCATTAATTCAAGAACCCATCGAGGGAGGCCAATCATCCATGCCAGTTGTCATACTTTCTCGAACTCATTCACACTCAATGACTTGCCACTTCAACAGGAAAATTGTTCTATTCAAGATATATAAAATTATTTATATAAAATCAAAACTGCCTCTGAACTATACTGCATAGCAACAAAAACTATGTTCTTCAGAAAAAGTAGTCACTCATAAATGAAATCAAATCATATACCGTATTTTTTGATAGATAACGTGCGCGTTATCTATACAAAAAAGTCTAAATTCGTTAAAAATGAACATGTGCGGTATACATTTGAAAGGTATGAGAGGTAAATCAAATGTAATTACAAAACTAAGGTAGAAGTATTACTTAATATTTATTGAACATTACACTATTCAAATCCAAAAAATTCTTCATCAGACTCAATATTGAAAGAATCAATTGCATTAAAAATTTCGTTTGGTATTTCTTCAGCTTCATAATCATTGTCACCAGACACCACTGCATTCCTTTGTGCTTGAATGAAACCATTTCTAACACAGTTTTCACAGCAGCCCAACTTTCTACAATCCGTGTAACTATATCTTTATATGACGTTCTTTTAATCTGCCCTGTTTTGTTATATTCTTGTCACCTGGAATGAGGGCCCAATTTGGAATACTTACAATTGTTTTAACTTCTGCTGTCGTGTGTGCCCTACACGAATCCAACACTAACAAAGATTTTGAGTTGAAAAATGCCATTTTTCTCTTTCGCCATACATTCTCCAACCAAAATTTCATAACCTCGAAATTTATCCAACATTTATCATTAGCAGTAACAATAATATCTTTGGAATTACAACCTTATGGAACGGTCTTTCTTTTGAAAATCACCATCAGTGGCAGTTTAGAACCATCTGCAGTTACGCAGAAAACCACAGTCAAGTTAGACTCGTGCCCTGTTGTAGCAAATGAAACCTCTTTTGCTCCCTTCAGATTCACAGTCCTAGAACTAGGTGTCAAAACTTATGGGAACCTCATTCATATTCCCAAAGTGACGAGCATCAACCCCACACAAGTTTTCTCTCAGAAACAAACGAAATTTAGCTACTTTTTGCTTCCCAGTCGCATGGCAAATTTTGTCCGGCACTATTGGAGGAGCGCACACATTGTTTCTCTTCATAAATCCTTTATATTATCATTTTACACAATTTTTTCGATTCCTGCAACACACGGACAGTAGATATTCTCATACCTTTAGCTCTTTCACTAACAACCCAATCAAACAGTTTTTTTTCTATGGTTGGCCACAAGCACCTTCTAAACCTCGTAGCACGTTTCCTCATATGTAAACATTTCAGGACTGTTTCAGCCTTTCACCATTCATGAACACTACTTTCTCCAATACTGAACAATCTACCAGCTTCACAATTCCCTTTTTCCTTTGCTACTTCTACCACTTCAAGCTTGAACTGTGCTGTGTAGGATTTTCTCTGAGAAGTACTTCTGTCTTCCATGGGTAATCAGATCTTATAACAAAATATAAACAAATAATGATTTACTTTATGAAATATTTTAAAACAGGATGTACAAAATAATGTAAAAAATCAACCACTGCTACTAGCAACGTATGTGCTTTTAAAGAATTCCTCTGTACTTCCTAACTCTACCACTATTGCGCATGTGCTTTATCTATACATCAAAAGATGTGATAAAAATGTTGGGGTGCGTGTTATCTATAGAAAAATACGGTAATCATTTATATCTGAATCATCGTTATACCAATATCAGTGTTTCCAAGAACATCACAGGAATTGCAGATGTACTTACTGTCAGGCTTTCGCTCACAAATTCTATCTGCCAGCTCCAGTATCATCATCTTCTGCAGGTTGTCCCACTTAAGTAGGGGTTGCTGTTTTTGGTGAGTCTCCTCCACATCCACCTGCCTTGGGCTGTAACCACATCCAAGTTCTTCATCCTCAAGTCCTCCTCCACCAGCTCCCTCCATCTCTTCTTTGGCTGCCTGCGCTTCCTTCCCCCCCTGCACATCCATCTGCATGACCTTTCTTCCCACATATTCATGCTCCTTCCTCGTCACATGACCAAACCATCTCAACCTTGCCTCCTGTATCTTCGCTCCTAAGTTCATAACTTTCACCGTTCCTCTCGCATAGTCATTTCTCAGATGATCCGTTCTAGTCACAGTATCCCGACTCCTAAAATGGTCATCACTTTGTTTTCTTTAATATAAGATTCATCTAATTTTTTTTTTTTTCAGCAAAAGTATGTTGTGTCTAGTACCTTCTGTGATGAGTCCTTGAACTCCTTCGTGGTATTATCTATTATTATAAATAATAATAAATGCTAATATTACTCAATGTAGATAAAATTTAAACAGTACGTGATCACTTTTAATGCCAAATATTAGTGATATGCATGTTTTTGTTTTGAATCATGGCTGATGATGCAGATAGTATGAGGTTCATGTGTCAGCTATTAATAGCGTATTTTTGATGGAGATGGCAAGATTTTCTTCCAGAAACCTTGCCATCTCCATATGATGATATATAGGCTGTAATGTCCTATACATGTCATATTGAGATGCAGAAACAGTACTAAGCATAAGCAAATTATTATAATGCCTTCTGTCAGCAGCTTATATAGTTTGCCGTGTGATGAAGAAAAAATCTAGAGCTCATTACCGTAATGTTTGAGAAAGGTGGCTCCTTTTCTGCCTAGTCTTTGATGCCACCAGCTAGCATGACTAGCAAAAATATTTTTGCTAGTCATGCTAGGGAATGAATAAGGAATGAATAGAGATCTTGAAGAAAATCATTAAGGAGTGTAGTTAGCAGTCCTCTCTTTGGTAATAAGCAATTTCACTATACTTCTTGAATAGCTGGTTGCATCTTAGTCTATTGATATAGCACAATGATTAATGCATTTATATACACTTTACTAATGTTGTTACACCTGATATCTTAGGAATATAGTATTCTCAGCCATCATGGTGTAACATGAAGAATAAATATCATAAATTAAAACCCCTGCATAAAAAAAATGAATTATTTAATGGAATATTTCTTGCATCCAGTAAAATGTATAAAACGTAAGGGTTGTTGTTAAAGTAGCTGATAAAGGAAGGAATGTATTAATATTGTAATATGACTTAAAATAAGGAATTCTAACTAAATAAGTAGCTAATAAAGGAAAGTATAGATTAATATTGTAATACGATTAAAAATGACAGAGTTAAGTAAATAAATAGAAATGGGCGAGTCATAAAATAGGTTATGTGAGAGATTAAGTTATTAAGTAGAATTCATAGAAAAAGTTTGAAAGGGGATTAAGTCAGGCCAGCACAAGAAAAGCAAAGCTATCGCTTAGGGCCGATCCCCGGATTGAAACATTGAGAACGGGGTTGCCGATCAAATGACGTTTGGCGGGAAAACGCCACCCTAATTGGTCGATGATTAAAAAACAAGTAGAAGGAGGAGAAAGGAAGTAAGAAAAGATGCCGTTAGGGGAGCAGCTATAAAAGGGTTGGTAACCCCCCAGAGAACACACTTTTTTGGATAGTCGCTTTTGGCCTTGGAGTTTGGTTTTGGTTCCGGTGGAGTTCACGGGGTTTTCCTGAGTGGCAACAGGGGTGATATCTCCTCGTCACAACACGGAAACGAAAGTGAGCGGGATTTCGATTCCCGTTTTCCCGAGTAGGAAGCAAAGGAAAAATTGCCATAGAGTCCTAGAAAAGGAGGGATCTTCTTCGTTTCGACGCTAATGATAACTACGCAAAGCAGAAAGCTGTAAAGAGATCGATGTCCTCGTTGCTGATAGTAGAGCAAATATATGCGTGTTAAAGTATTTCAGAGTTATGAGAAGTTATACCAGAGGTTCGTTTGGAAAAGAATAAAGGCCCATACGAAGAGCTCAAGAAAGGTACTGTAAATCATAACCTATGTTAGCTAGAAATTTGTCTGTGAAAAGTATCGTGATTCCAATACAGAACTGTTGAAGTTATACTAGGACTTTAGTATATGATAGAATGTGTTATGTGTAGATTGACTAGTGTTAAAGATTTGTGAATGATTAAGAGTCCTAAGGTATTTTTGCATGTCTATTATATTGCACAAGATATTTAAATGACATAATTGTGTGTTAGTGCATATAACGGAATAGTGTGAATTAAGTAATTACGTATCCTAAGAATTGAATGCCTAATGTAATGTATAAAATAATTGAAATGTCACAAGTATGTGTTAGCAGTGAGTGATTTGTTAATCTACTTCAGTATGAATAATCAGATAGTGTGAATTGATCTAATTTGTTCACATCAGGTGAATTTATGAATTAATGTGTATGGCGGCATAATCACAAATAGCCATATTGCTTGTATTGATTTAATGTTAGTCTATAAGTATTTTAGTTTGGTATTTGAATTGTACCATGTTTAGAAACTTAATAAACCTTTTGTTCAATGATAAAAGAGTTGTCTGATGTTGCTAATCCACTGCTTAAAATCATCGTACCTAATCACGCGGGAAATTTAATGTTGAGGAAAGAGATTAAGAGTCACGACTGCAATAATATTTAAATACTAAGAGATATTTTCGAGATTGACTTTCTCCCTATTTATGACAACATAAATGGTGCAGTTGATAACCACTTGAAAATATTGTACTTAGTCACGCGGAAAATTTAAGTTGAGAATCGAGTTAAGTGTCACGACTGCAATAGTTACACTTTCAGATATATTTGAGTTCTTTCTCCTTGTTTATGTATGTAATATCCTAAACTAAATATCCTAAAAGGTGCAGTATAAATACAAATATTAGGGGTACTACGGGGAGCAATAACTTAGATATTAGTATAAGTTTTGGTAAAATCTCGGGCATAGAAGTTAGAAGAATATAGATAAAAGGAATTTGTAAGATTAGAGTAGAAATCGTAAATTGGGACACAACAATGTATAATATTTCAGTAAACAAATTTATTATTATTCCTGACATCTCCAAGGAGTCCAAAGACTCATCGGACCAGTTTAGGCTGGTTTTCTACAATGTATCTGCACTACAGGACTCCAGGTGATTGTCTGTTTGCCATTTAAGAAATTTAACAGTATTTCAGTATCTAACTGGTTTTTTTATGCATCACTGATATCAAGTTTAAATTCTGTAGAATTAGGCATGTGATGCAACTTTCATTTAGAAGTAAGTTGCTGCTCTTGAATTCAGATAACAGTTCCTTTCTCCTAGAAATTTGATATTTCTTCTCTTCCTAGCCATTGGAAATAAAGGAAGATACTAGAAGGCAGAAACAGGCAAGTGGGGTATGGTGATTTACAGTGATTCTGTGATTAGGGTGATGCTGGATGAATGCCTGTTTGGTGGAAGCAAAGATTCAAGGCTCTATGTCAACAAGTAAAACAAGTGGGTGATGTGATCATCATCATTGGAATGATTGACCTGAAAAGGAGATAAGTTTGATATGCAAGAAGACATGAGTTAATTAGGTGAGAAAGAGGAGCAAAAAAAGTCAAAATTACAAGTCTTGTCATAGTATGACAAGGGTAAGCTGAGGTGAAGAACTATGATTGCAAATCATTGTGAGTGGACTGAGGGCATATGAAAAAAATAGTGTGCAACATGTTAATGTTTGGGGTGATTTTGATGGTCAGAAGGATCTGTACTTGCAAGAAGGATTGTATTTGAGGTTTGGGTGTTTAGGTGCTTGGAGAAATTATGCAGTGAAAGATTGAATATGAATATACAGGGAAATTAGACATGTCTAGGTGGTTGCATGAAAGTATGAATGTATTAAATTATTATTATTTATGGGTATCTCCATGGAGTCAGAAGACTCATCGTGGGAGACCCAAGCTATCAAAACAATATCTATCATACCTCTTTTTGAACTCATTTACAGACAAAGCACTCACAACTGAGTCAGGCAATGCATTCCATTCATTCACCACTCTCCAAGCAAAAAATCTAGTTCTCACACCCTTGTTAACCACACTTTTCTTTAATTTCCAGGGATGACTTCTTGTTCTTCCATCACTATCACACAGCTGAAATAACCTTTAAGTAATTTAAATGTTTCTATCATATCTCTTCTTCTCCACCTATCAACCAACCTCTGGAATCCACAAGCTCTCAATCTATCAATGTAGGAGCATTTTTTACACCACTCACCAACTTAGTCACTCTCCTCTGAGTGCTCTCCACCTATTCCTCATCTCCAAGGAATCCAGGTGACCAGACTTGAGCACAGTAATCCAAATGTGGAACTATCAATGCCTTATAAAGAGGAATAATAACCTCTTTATCTCTGGATGTTAGTGTTCTTCAATAACCAAGTAATCCTATGTGCAATCTTTGGACACCTTAGCAATGTGTACTCTGAACTTCAATTCCATTTCCACTAATAACCCCAAGTCCCTAGCCTCATCAATCTCTTGGAGTACCATTCCATCAATGTGGTAGACAACTGGAAATCTTTTAACCCCAAAATGCATAACTTTTCACTTTTCCAGATTGAACTGACATCTATTACCTTTTGTCCATTTTGCCAGCTTATTTAAATCATCCTGCAAATTCTCAACATCGGCTTGATTTCTTATTCGCTTCCCAACTTTGCATCATCAGCAAACAACTGAACATCTCCCTTCAAGTCATTTCCTATATCATTTATATACAATTTAAACAAAATGTCCCAAGCACAGAGCCCTGAGGCACACCACCTGTCATCTGCTTCATCCTGGACTTTGCTCCTCCATACACTACTTTCTGGTATCTCTTCATAAGCCAATCTCTTATCCATAACACCAGTTTAGTATCCATCCCCATTTGTTCTAATTTGTGCACCAGCATTCCATGGGGTATCCTGTCAAAAGCCTTTGCAAAATCCAGAAGATCACTGTGTAGTCATTCCCCTTGTCCAACTCAGATGTCACTCTATTATAAAAAGTTAATAAATTGCTAAGGCAGAACCAATCTTTAACAAAACCAGATGTCCCCTCTCAGCAACTCTTTTTAATATCTACTTAAATGAAATAATAATAAAATGGAGTAAAAATTTACATCAAGGAATTAAACTTTCACCTACAGTTAACTTAAACACTCTCCTCTTTGCAGACGACCAAATAATAATTACAAATTTTGAAGATAACTTACAGAAAGCTATTTTAAATCTAAATGAGATATCCAAAGATTATGGTATGATAATATCAATGGAAAAATCAAAAACTATGGCCTTTAAAGGACAAGATCCAGCAAGAACTAAAATAGTATTAGATAACAAGATCTTAGAACAGGTGAATTCATTTAACTACCTAGGATGTATGATCACTTATGAAAATGAAAAAGATATAAACATAAAAATTGCAAAATATTTAAAAATAACAGGAGTAATTAACTCTATATTTAAACCAAACCTAGTTCAAAAACAAACCAGGCTAAAAGTATACAATACATTAGCCCTACCGGTCTTAATGTATGGAAGCGAAATCTGAACAATAAAACAAAAAGACAAACAAAGATTAACAACAGCAGAAATGAAGTTTATGAGAAAAACTGCAAAGTATACCCTATTTGATCACAAAAGAAACGAAGATATTATGAAAGAATTAAACCAAGAACTAGTAATTGAAAAAATTAAAAAATATAAACATAGATGGATGGAACACGTTCAAAGAATGAAAACAGAAAGATTACCAAAACAAGCCTTAAAGTACAAGCCATTAGGAAAAAGAAAACCAGGACGTCCTCTTAAACGATTCAACGATGACTTCTAAGGCCGGAACAGGCCATACTAGGCCTAAATCCTTAATACGTATGATGATGATGATGTTGGCCCTTATAGAGTATCATATTCTGATCCACCCAATCCTGAATTCTGACCTTAACCAACTTTTCCAGTACTTTTACCACCACTCCTGAGATGGTAATTGGTCTGTAATTTACAACTGCAGTCTTATAACTTCCTTTATGCAAAGGAACTATTTTGCCTTCCTTCCACTCCCTAGGGACCATACCAGATGTAATAATGAGTGTAAGGATATATAGAGTGAAGAAGGGAGAGTGAGAAAGAAAAGTGGATGAAACTGTAGAAATATAGCGAGGGATTTGATATGACATCCAGCTTCCTGTTTGAACTAGTCATGTTTTAATATTTACCAGAATATTCATCAGTCTGCTGGTTTGCTATCATACATTGCCAGAAGCATCAGGAATAAAGGTGAGAAATTCTTAGCAGATATTATGGGTTTCTAATATTATATTATATTATTATAAAATATTAGGGATTTCTTAAAAATGATGGGACTCAGTAGTAGTATAAAGAACAAACAAGGATTTGTGAGTAAGGCAATATAGAATTATGAAAGAAGTTAACTCAAGAGACCAAGGAAAGTCCAAGGGAATTTTGTTATGTAGCAAGTAAAAAAAAAAAAGAGAAGGCATGGAAGAATAACTTTAGTGAATCTTGAAGGCAGAAAGTGTCAGATGCACTAGAAGTAGCTCATTTGTTAAGTGCTTAATTTAGTAGGCATACTTTCCAGTCAGATTCATTTGGTTCTTCCTCAGCATCCAGATAGCTAATGGATCTGCCTGGAAAGTATATCTTACTAAAGTGAACATTTAACAACTCAGCTGTTATTTTCATTTGACCTCCAGCTATTATTATTATTATTACTGACCTCCATGAAGTAAAAGGACTTATTGCAGGAGGTCCATGCTCTCTCTCATTCAAAAAGATCGAACCATGACCTTAAACCCATTCAGTTTCAGCACTCCATATTCGTGAGAGCATAATCTGTTCTCCAACCAACAGACTGTAGGTTTGAATCCTGTTGTTGATATGAATATTTGTGATTGTCTTTAAGTAGGAGATGAATTTCATCACCTGTTGTGAGACTACTGCATTTGCTTATTGGAGACCAATAAGCAAATGCAGTAGTTGCTTGAAAATTCCATGTTTGGTCTCTAGAGCAGGGTTTCCAGACTATATAAAAATAAATAAAATAAATCCTTAGCCTGTCCATGGTATGAATGTACTATAGGTTTACAGATAAACCTTTCGTGAATGGGAGCCATAAAAAAATAACTCTGGCAATGCATTCCACTCACCAGTCACTCTCCATGCAAAGAACATTCTTATAATGTTCTTTGCATGGAGAGTGACTAGTGAGTGGAATGCATTCCAGGAATGGCTTCTAGTTCTACTTTTGCCTCTCTTTACTTTATGAAAAATCTCCACATTAATATGGTAACAGTTCCTCATCAGATTGCATTTTTCAATCATATCCCTCTTCTATTCACAGGGATCTGTAAGTTGCATGGCCTCAATCTGTCCTTTTATCTGACATTCCCAAAGATCTGTCACTGACTTAGTAAACCTGCTCTGGATCCTCTTCTATTTATCCTCATTCCCTTGAAAACCAGGTGACTAGATCTGCATACAGTAATCCTTATGTGACCTGATCAAAGTTGTGTAGAAGCGAACCATAACCTGTTTCCTTCTACATGTCAATTTCTTTCTTCATTTTCGAAATTATGGATTTTACAACCGTGTTTTAACTATTTTTATTATCTCGACGTTTTGATCTTCATATCAAGATCATCGTCTGGAGCATACACAAATATACAAGACAAGCTGAGTTGCATTACAAACCATAAGCTAGAGAAACAATGAGAAACTGCTGGTCTCGGACAATAACACATACCAATTAGTTAACTACAACCCAACCAATAGAGTAAAAAATAAAACAGAGAAACTACTTAAGTCAATTACCACATGGCCTGAAGATACAGTCAAAAAACTTTTTCCACACTACGCTCGTTCCCCAAGAATTTACAGACTACAGAAAATTCACAAAGAAAACACACCGCTAAGGCTATAGTTGAAGGGATAGATAGCCCGACTTATCACTTAGCCAAAAAATTAGGGGGAATGACCTACCAAGGAGTTGGTAGGTCATTCCCCTCCTATATCAAAAACACACAACACTTCATAAACATCATCAAAGACATTACATTAGAAAAAGATGATTTATTAGTCAATTTTGACATCTCTGCCCTCTTTACGAATGTCTCAATCAATGACACAATCCTTCTTTTACAGAACAAATTCCCTTCAGATATCATGGCGCTCTTTGTGCATGCATTACGTTCTGGTTATTTTGTATGGCAAAATGCTTTCTACCTACAAAAAGAAGGCACAGCCATGGGCTCGCTATTATACCCCCATATTGCTAACTTTTACATGGAACATTTTGAGCAACTTGCTTTGACGATGACAATGTTTTCACGATCTGGTCCCATGGTTGCCAGACACTAGACACATTCTTTAGCCACCTAAACAACACAAATGCATACAGTTCACAATTGAGATTGAAAAACAGAACACACTTCCGTTTCTAGATACACGTCTTCCTTCTGGCAATCTTTCCTTCACGGTTTACCGAAAACCGACACATACTGGCCAATATATACACAAACTTCTACCACCACCCAACACAAAAACTAGGTATCATCAATACTATAAAAAAAACAGGGCTCTGAAAATCTGCTCCAGTGAACAGGCACTGAAAGACAAAAAAAGTGATCAGCAATACTTTCGAAAAAAATGGGTACAGCCAAAACACCATTAACAAAATTCTCTACAAGACCTGAATAAAAAACAAAGACAAACCAGACTACAGCAAAACTATAACCATTCCCTACATTAAAGGGACATCAGAGAAAATAAACAGAGTACTACAAAAATACAACCTCAAAGCCGCCTTTAAACCCCCTGCAAAATTAAAAAGCTTGCTCAACTCATCCAAAGACCTGCTCCCCTCGCTGGCCCACCTTGGAGTATACCGTATTCATTGCACCTGTAACATACCATATATAGAAGAAACAGGATGCACAATTCCTCTCAGACAAAAGGAACATAAACGACGCATTAAATATGATAATTATGGTGAAGCTGGTCTTTCTGATCATGCCCTGTGAACACCTTATATAAAATTGACTGGAAAAGCACTAGTTGTCTACATCACACCAAAACATGGTATGAACAAAAATTTAAGGAAACCTGTGAGATCATTATCAACCACCGCAATCTGAACAATAATGAAGGTCTAAAAATCCCATACATATGGAAGGTGGCATATATTCGACCCAAGGAACCTTCCTCTCTAAGAACAACTATAAATAGGACTGTAGTAAATCCAGGATCCTAAATCAAAAACAACAATTGTAATACTAAAAGTAGGACATCATTGTTACTGAAAGAAAACTATCTATAAGGATAAAATGTTTATTCATGTTATCTCAAATTTAATCTAGCTTGATGTAATTTAGAAATAATTTTTTTTTTTTTCACTAGAGGTCATGTCAGTAGAATAACATGTGATCAAATCATTGTTTCTCTAGCTTACGGTTTGTAATGTAACTCAGCTTGTCTTGTATATTTGTGTATGCTCCAGATGATGATCTTGATATGAAGATTGAAACGTTAGGATAATAAAAAGAGTTAGTTCTAAGACGGTTGTAAAATCCATAATTTCGAAAATGAATGCTGATCACCATGTAACACTAAAAGAAAGGATCAATTTCTTTCTCATTATTGCCATAATTGGTTGTGATGTTTTTACAATTTTAGCAATGTGACTCCTAAGCTTTAAGTGTTTATTCTCAGATCTCTCATCTCTTCCACTTCCTTCAAAATTTCCCCATTAATTGTATGAATTTTTTTAATTGCATATTCTACATCCCAACTTTGCATACTAAATTTCAAGACACTTTGCAGCATTAAAATTCCAACTGTGCTCACTTGCACACTCATAGTCTATTAAGATCCTCTTGCAAGGCCACAACATCTGCTCTACTTCTCATAGTTCTTCCCAACTTTGCATCATTTGGCAAACAGCTGTCCAGCCACTCCCCAATGTCATTAACACATAAGTTAAATAATAATGTTCCCAAAACAGATTCCTGTAGCACTCCACTAGTTACCATACACATCCTGCTGACACCTATCTGACAGCCAGTCAGATGTCTATTTCAAATGTCTTTGAAAAATCCAAGTACATAACTATATATGCATCTCTTTAGTCCAGTGAATTTATCACCTTGTAATATGTAAGCAGATTGCTAAAACATGACCTCTCCCTAACAAACCCAAGCTGACAATCATAAAAGAATACTGCCATTATCAACTCTTTTTTGAATCATAGTCTTTACCAACTTCTCTAACACCTTAACAACAACAACTGCAGGTGCACACACACATTCTCCTATAATTTATAGTCTCAGTCTTATTCACCCTTGTGAAATGGAAAAAATTTTCCCACCTTCTGTTCTTTGGGATTCTCCCTGTCAAAGATGTTCCCTAGAACATTCCTTCAAGATATGCAGCTATATATTGTCAAGTCTTACTTCTTTGTTAAAATCAAGTTTACTTTATTCCTCATATACCTCCTGTTCAATTCATATCAGATCTTCCTCCATCGTACCCTCTACACTCCAGCTATTCATGACATTGCCTTCACAAGGATGAAATACATGGATAAACTGCTCATTTACTACTTCAACTATATCCTTTGCATTGGTTATGAATCTGCCCAGTCATCAACTAACATCCTCCTCCCCAAGTTTTTTTTTTTTTTTCTATTTGCCACATCTCAAAAGACCTCACTAGAATTTTTCTTATCTTGATTGACTAATTTCTTCTCATACTATAATTTTACTGTCTTTACAAATTGAGTCACCTTTGTGACATGCTCTTTGTGCATCTGGTAGTTTACTATATCCAGAGTAGGATTGGATGGGATAATGGCATGGGTGTTGAAGGATCATGCAAGAGGGATAGGTATTCAAAATGGACTTATGATGTGGATAGGAGAGTAGCTACCTGATAGTTGTCATAAAGAGATGTGTAGAGGTACTGACCAGAAGGAAGAGTATGATCTTTGGTACATCACTGGTCACCCCTCAGCATTAACTACATGAAAAGATTATCTGCTGTGTGATCAATTTTTCCTCATGATACAGTTTAATGGAATAATTACAACATAAGAGAAATAATTAAACCTGCTGTTTAATTATTTCTTGTGCTATAATTATTCCATTAAACTGTATCATGAGTGTAAACTGGGACCTAAGCCTAAATACTAGTTTAGTTCAGTTTTTCAGTAAAAGGTTTGAAGTTTGGAATAAAAGGATGAGATACTGTATATTCAGTTTGGGGATGATTGAAGCAGATGGGGTGATAAGGGGTCTAGCAATAACAGTACACCTGAAATTGAGGGGACTGATTTTTGATAATTATAAGACCAAAACAGATTATGGCAATGACCAACAGGACATTGACATCTAGAAATCAAGAGGTTATAGTTCCACTGTACAATGAATCGACTGGTTTCCTTTAGACTGTGTAGATCTAGTCACCTGATTTTTTTTTTAAGAGAGAGAGAGAGTTTGGAGACGAACCTGAGAAGTAGCTAAAGTACAGGCATGTCTCTGGAATTTGAGGATATTGAATGAATGTCCAACAGAGCTCAATAGATAGAAGGTAGGGGAGGATGACTTATTTGAGACGTGAAAATTATTAAGAGACTTGTATTGGGTTAATACAGAATATATTTTTCATGGAAGTTTGTATGGAGCATATGAGTAAAAAAATAAGTTTTTTTTAAGTTTATGGTGGCCACACTGAAGAGTGTTGTGAGTGCAGCAATAGTAAATGAATGAGGAATTCATGTTGATATTTGGAGGTGAAACCACATCTAGGGATAATAATTAACTAAATTTATTTAAGCTGTTCTTAGGCCACTTTCACTTTGGTCACCAAGTTATCTTCATGAGCACAAAACACACCAAGCACATGCATGCAGATAGAAGAATGAATGAAAAGGTGAGATTCTATAGTCTTAACTAGTGCCCGCTATGGGCAATGATTTCCCAGTTTTTTGTAATCTGAGGCAGCCAGATTTGTTTAGATTTGGAGAATGTTGTAGTGCTGTGGTAATTTCTACAAGTAGTCTTTTATATCTGCTTCTGTATAAAAAGGAGGCCCCATTTCCCATTGGATTTGGTACTCCGTGGTATTATCTGTCATCTAAGAATGACTGCAGTGAAGATGATATAGTTTTTGTTCTGCCAGGTGGATATTATTAGCTTGTCTTTCAGTTTGTTCAAAATATGTTAGTTTGTAAGAGCAAGGGATGCTAGACAGCAGGATAATCTAGATCAGACATGTCCACCAAGCCTGTGGGCCAAACTTGGCATGTAAGCACTTTCAAAACAGTTTAGATTGAATTTCAAAATTTTCAGAATAAATTTTAAATTTATTTTTACAGATAAAGTTACTATTAAATATTGAGGGGGGGGGGAGCAATACCAGAAGTATGATGAAACATGTTTAATAAATAATACAAAAATTATTTATTAAATTATTTATGACTTAATTGCGAGCTCTTCATCTGTAAATGAATTCAAGAAGAGATATGACAGATATTGTTTTGCTAGTTTGGGTCTCCCGCGATGAGTCTACTGACTCCATGGAGATACCTGTAATAATAATTACATGACAGTTCATACCTTTTCCCTCCTTGAACCATGAGCACATACTCAGATGAATAGAAAGACTTGTATTGAAATTTCATGTTGAATTTTTTTAATAATGGTATACTTCACAGGACACTAATAAGAAAATAAATAATATATTTATTTACTTGCTCATATTTCATTGGTTTTGTACTCAGTATCTTCAGAGCACATGCAGTTTGTCATAGTACACAAACAGCAACAATTAGTTAATAGTGGGAATGGTTTAAAATTGTAATGCAATGCAAAGAACTCAAGTCCTAATTGGTGCCATCTATTGTTGGATACAGAGAGAGGATGACAAGTATTGATTTTATCTTAAAATGATTGACTCCTAGATTTTGGTAAATTGATAAGCTATACTTGATATATACTGATACAGCCATGCAGAATATGTGAATATTTTAAAACTGCTGATTCCAAAAAAAAAAGAAAAAAAAGTCTTATAATGATTGTTTTCTTCCATGTAATCTTGTGTGAAAGGGTATATGGTCTTCTAGTCCGAACTTTCAGTACTTTCATTATAGTGCCAAATCTCATGTATTCCAAAGTACATGTCAACAGATCTTGCTGACCATATTAAGCCACATCACAAGTACAAGGCATTTCATATATTCCTGGATGTGATAAAAGAGAGCTTGTGCTTAGGTGATGAGGATCACCAGTTTGGTATATGGTTTAAATGTGGTATGGAGTTGATATTTATTAAGTACTCTGGATATCTTTTCAGATGTGTCCTGAATGTATTTGCTGTGGTCTCTTGTATATTAGTGGGGTGGGGTGTTGGTACAGACCCAGGAGTACAGAGGGTGGGAACCAGGAAATGTTTAGATTGAGTTTGGCAAGTACAACAAGAACGATTGTTATGGGAGCTTTTAACTACAGTAGTATAAACTGGGGAGAGGAAGATGCATGTAGCAATAAGGGAATGGAATTTCTAGAATTCTTTAGGGACAAATGTCTTAGGCAACATGTAATAGAGGGAACAAGAGGTTCAAGAGTTTTGGATTTGGTTATAGCATCAGAAGAGTTGATAATAACTGAGATGACATCTCTCCCACCAGTTGGAGAGAGTGACCATATGGTTTTGACTTGGAAAATGAATAGACATGCAGGAGTATCAAAGAGACGGGAACGTATGCGGAATTATATGGTAGGTGATTATAATAGTCTAAGACGTCAACTTGGGGAAGTTTCATGGAGGGAGGAATTGGAAGGTCGGGATATCATTAGTGCGTGGGAAATTATGAAAGAATATTTGTTAGCAGCAATGGTAAGTTGTATACCACGAGTTAACAAAAGGACACAATTTGGAGTAAAGTGGATGACAAACAATATTAAACAGGAATTGCATGCGAAAAAGAGGCTGTGGAAGAGATATCAGGAGACAGGTGAAGAGAAGATGCATGAAGAGTATAAGACACAGGCCAGAAGAATGACTAGTATGGTATAGAAGACGAAACTGGAATATGAGAGGAGATTAGCCCTAAGATCCAAAGAAAATCCTAGGGAATTTTTAGATATGTGGCCAGTAGGAGGAGAAATGACTGTGGAAGAATGGTATTGTCGGATAAAAATGGGAATAGAGTGACTGATGCAGAGGACATAGTAGAATTGTTCAACGAACACTTTATTGGAGTATTTCATCCTGCAGGAATCAGTTTTAATGCTAGAGGGATAAGGCAGGTTTGAGGTTTAGAGGTACAGGAGGAGAGTGTGTTTCAAATACTGAGTACTCTGGATGTCAGTAAAGCTGTGGGACTGGATGGTATTTCATGAGTTTTGAGAGAATGTGCTAGGGAACTAATAGTGCCTTTGACCTGGCTTTTCAATGAAAGTCTGGCTGTGGGAGAGGTGCCCATGGAATGGAAGGAAGGTAAGATAGTGCCATTGCATAAGGGCGGTAGCAGACTGGAAGTGTCTAATTATAGGCCAGTTTGTGTGTCATCAGTAGTTAGTAAGATCTTGGAAAAGGTAGTGAAGGACCGTATACAGCATTGGGCAGATGAGGGTAATGTTATCTGCGAGAGTCAACATGGATTTGTGAAGGGGCGCTCTTGTTTTAGCAATATGCTAGCCTTTTATGATAAAGTTAGAAGAACATTAGATGAGGGAAAGGCATATACTGCCATTTTCTTAGACTTAGCGATGGCATTTGACCCGGTGCCACATGATAAGCTGATATTTAAGTTGCAGCATATGGGTCTGGATGTCAGATTGGTCAACTGGATTCAGGATTGGCTGTCTGATAGGTATCAGAGAGTGTATGGTGGGGCAGTTTCAAGCAAGCAGAGGGTTACAAGTGGGGTCCCACAGGGCTCAGTACTGGGACCTATATTGTTTAACCTTTATATCAATGACATTGCCAGTGGATTGCAAGGAGATATTCAGTTGTTTGCAGATGATGCGAAGCTGGGAAGGATTATTATTAATAGTGCAGATGCGGCAGTCCTTCAAGAGGATTTGAATAAGCCAGATAGATGGGAAAATGAATGGGGTGTCGGTTTAATGCAGCAAAATGTAAGGTCTCGAGGTTTGGGAAACATCGATGGGATGCTGCATACTCTATGGGAGGAGTTATACTGGAGGAAGTGGGGGAGACAAGAGATATGGGGTTGATTATTGATAGAAACCTGAAATTTAGGGGACATATTGCAAAGGTGGTGAAGGTAACACAGGATTGCTGCAATTATGAGAAGTACACTGGCCTGCAGAGATAAAAGGGTTATCATTCCATTGTATAAGTCTCTGATCAGACCACACTTAGACTGTTGTTCTCAGATTTGGTCCCCAGGATTTGAAGGGGTAAATTAACTGTGGAAAGGATTCAAAGACGGATGACAAAGATGGTTATGAGGATCGGCTAAGGGAATGTGGACTGCAGAGTTTGGTGGATAGAAGAAGGAGAGGTGATATGATTGAGACTTTTAAACTGTTGAGAGATGGTTACAGGGTTGACACTGAGGAGTTCTTTCGCTTGGTTGAACAGCGGGAAGGAGTGATGACAAGAGGCCATCCGTGGAAGTTATGAAGGAAACTGCAAACAAGAGGGTGCGGAGTGGTTTCTTTGCATGGAGGGTGGTCGAACCATGGAATGCATTGTGTGATGGAGTGGTGAGAGCGAGAATGGTCAATGAGTTCAAGGAGTGGTATGATAGACTGTGTTTCTTAGGGGGGGGGGACATCCCCTCGATGAGTCTTAATAGACTTTGTGTTTCTTAGGAAGGACCGCCTGATGAGTCTTTTGACTCCATGGAGGCCTGAATAATAATAATTATTATTATTATTCCTGATACCTCCAAGGAGTCCGAAGACTCATCGTGGGAGGACATCTACAATTCTCTCTACACCTAACCTCTACTACGAATCATCTCCATCAACGCCATCTACCGCCCACTTCCAACACCACCACAACTAGTAATTTTTGTCTGTAAATTGCGTGTGTTCTGATGGGCCGATTTGTATGTATGCGGGATGAAAAACCCGAGTTTCCGGGAGAAAAAACCCTGCTACCTCCATATGAGATCGGCTAACTCACCTTCGATTGAAATCGACCAGATAAAGATTCCTCCCGTCGCGACGAGAATCGAACTTAGGCCTATTCCAATCGAAGGGCGCAATGTACCGTCGTTCTTCCAATTGCGCTACGGAGGCGCTTATTTAGAGAAGGGAGGAGATTTTTTGGGGGGGAGGGGAGAGGGGAATGCCTTTAGTATTTTCTCTGTTTTTCTGGGGTTTATAGTCATTTGCTAAAAAAACTTGCCATCACCTGGCACTACAGTGTGTTATGCTAAAAACACTATACAAAGCCAGAGTTATCTGTTCTAATGATATTGCTCTTACCATTGAACACTCCTATCTTCACCACACTTTTTTTAGTTGCTTTTAAATTCAACAGATTCTCTGTGTTTCTATACATTATCTCCTCCTTCCAATCCACATTCCTGGAATGAAAATCTGACATTAGGGTCATTTACTTTCACCATCACATGCATTGCAATTTTCCTGCTCGACCCTGACCAACCACAAGTCTTCTATTTAGCATCAATCTCTCTCTCTCTCTCTCTCTTCCCCACCTCCAACCTTTTCTCTGTGCCTAAAGATAATTGGCATGGAGGGATATAGACTCAGTCATTGCCACAAACTGAGCTATTATTGCTAATGCTTCTTGCATCAGTGTGCAAACCTACAATCCTACTCTCATATGAGATTATCCCATTAACACAATCTCTCTACATTAACCCTTTCCCCTCCACTCAGACCAGTTTCATTTTTCTGTTCATTACTTTGATTTTCATTTGTATCATTCTCACTTTCATATGTTTCATCATTCTGCTGTGTCATACCATTCCAACTTCCTCTGAAATTCACTCCATGCATTCATAGATTTCACATCCTTTGCCTCACAACTCAGCCACCTTACCATTCTATTTTTTTCCTCAGCTTACTATTATATACCTATATGGCATGCTAACCACTTTCCCAAAAACATTATTCTTCATGTCTTCTTCTTGTGGAGCTTTTGCTTAATAATTTATTGTTATTATTATTGTTGTTATACAGGCACACCTCCATGGAGTCTGAAGACTCATCGCAGGAGACCAGATATGCCCACACAGTTATTCCTCTCCTTGAACCCATTAACAGAAAAAGCACTCACAACTGATTGCAGGCAACCCATTCCACTCATTCACACTTTCCAAGCAAAAATTCTGGTTTTCACACCCCTGCTAACTAAACCTTTATTCAACTTCCAGGGATGACCCCTTGTTCTGGTCTCTGTTAAAGTACGTTCAATCTCATTGACTGCACCTTTTGTTATTCTACATACTTCCACTATTCTGCTTTGTCTTTGTATGTTTTTTTCTTAACTCTCGTTAATGGTCGACTGCCTAAAGCTATGAACTGCTGCCATATATTTATTTCTACTCTCTTATTTCTCATGATCTATAGTCTAACAAATTTATTTCTTTAACTACTGTGCCAGTTAGACTATATATTCCATATGGGTACATGTGGAATTATCGGGCTGGTAAGTATGACAAGCTTAGGAGTTTGATTGGTTCAGTGCCATGGCATGTACAACTGCAAGGGCTAGAAGTTAATAGTGCATGGGAGGCGGTTAAGAAGTGTTTGCATGAAGCAATGGCTTACTGTATACCTAGAGTCCAAATAATAAATTAAGTAGGGGTTAAATGGATGAATAACACTATTAAGCTTGAGCTGCAAAAAAAAAAAAAAAAAAAAAAAGCAACTATGGAGGGAATTTAAGGAGAAAGGTGACCGGCAGGCACATGAACGGTATAAAGCGCAGGCCAGAAGGGTAACGATTGTGGTAAGAAAAGAAAAAAGGATTATGAAAGAACATTGGCCTTGCAGGCTAAAGAGAATCCCAAACAGTTTTTTCGATATGTTGCAAGTAAAAGAAAAAATGTATATGGCAGAATGATTTTAAAGAATGCTGATGGTAGGGAGGTAACCGAATCAGTTGATATAGTTGAATTACTGAGCGAGCATTTTGCTTTGCAAGAATATATCATCCAGGTGGTGACATTGCAGAAATGAATGAACCAATAGATTATACGAGGAACTGTGGTGAATGAACGTGTGAATGAAAGTGACGGCTGAACTGGATAAGGGTAATGGGTTTACAGTGATTCTACTGGACCTTGCCAATCCTTTGACAGGATACCACATGGAACTCTAATCAGTAAACTGGAGCAGATGGGGATGGATATAGGATTGGTGAGATGGATAGGAGAGTGGTTGAAAGAGAGATACCAGAGAGTGGTTTATTCAGGAGTAGAGTCCAAAAGACAGCTTGTGACTAGTGGTGTGCCGCAGGGTTCTGTTCTTGGACCACTACTTTTCAATTTGTTCATTAACGATATAGGATTGGATCTGAGAGGAAGTGTTCACTTGTTTGCTGATGATACAAAGTTGGGTAGAGCAATTGTGAGCGCACAGGATGTCAAAATTTTGCAAGATGATTTGGATAGTTTGGAGGACTGGGCTAAGGAAAGTGTAAGGTTATGCATTTTGGGGGAAAAAGATTAGCAGCAGTATATCACATTGGTGGAAACGTACTCCAGGAGATTGATGAGGCCAGTGATTTGGAAGTGTTGGTGGATAGGGAGTTGAAGTTTAGGGGGCACATCGCAAAAGTGGCTAAATCAGCTCATCAAATCACTTGGCTTCTGAAAAATACTTTAACAAGCAGAGACAAACAAGTTATTGTCCCTCTGAATCGAGCCTTGATAGGACCCCATCTAGACTACTGTGCCCAGATATGGGTGTCAGGGTTTCTTCTTGATGGGGAGGAGGTGGAGAGGATCCTGAGACGAGTGACCAAGATGATAGCAGGTCTGTGGAATGAACCTTATGAGAACAGGTTGAAGATTTGTGGGTTGCAAAAAATTGGTTGATTGGCAGAAAAGGGGTGATATGATTGAGACATTCAAATTACTGAAGGGTTTCTATAAGATCAATCCGGAAGATATTTTTGAGAATAGGACTGGTGGTGGGAGGACTAGGGACCATACATGGATGTGCAAGAATATGGTTAGCAGGGGTGTTAGAGGTAGGTTTTTTACTTGGAGAGTGGTTAATGAGTGGAATAAGCTGCCAGAGTCTGTTGTGGGTGCTATGACCGTGAATGAGTTCAAGGCGAGGTATGATAGATACTATGTGAATGTCGAATAGTTGTTCTTGACTTGATGTTAAGGCCTCCCTCGATGAGTCTGTCGACTCCTTGGAGTTTCCTGAAATAATAATAATATTGAGTGCGAGAAAGCAGATGTTTATATGCCCCCGCTTATATTATTATTATTATTATTATTATTATTCAGCCCTCCATGGAGTCAAAAGACTCATTGTGGGAGGTCCTTCCTAAGAACATAAAGTCTGTCAAGACTTATCGAGGGGAGGTTCCCCCTAAGAAACACAAAATCTGTCATACCACTCCTTAAACTCATTGACCGTTCTCGCCCTCACCACTCTATCAGACAATGCATTCCATGGCTCAACCACCCTCCATGCAAAGAAACCACTCCTCACCCTCTTGCTCACAGTTTCCTTTCGTAACTTCCAGGGATGGCCTCTTGTCATCACTCCTTCCCGCTGTTCAACCAAGCGAAAGAACTCCCCAGTGTCAACCCTGTAACCACCTCTCACCAGTTTAAGTCTCAATCATATCACCTCTCCTTCTATCTGCCAAACTCTGCAGTCTACATTCCCTTAGCCGATCCTCATAACTATCTTTGAACAGTCCTGATACCATCTTTGTCATCCGTCTTTGTATCTTTTCCACAGTTAATTTATCCCCTTCAAATCCTGGGGACCAAATCTGAGAACAATAATCCAAGTGTGGTCTGATCAGAGACTAATACAACGGAATGATAACCCTCTTATCTCTGCAGGTCAGTGTCCTTCTCATAATTGCAGCAAAGGTGGTGAAGTGTTACCTTCACCACCTTTGCAATATGTCCCCTAAATTTCAGGTGTCTATCAATCATCAACCCCAGATCTCTTGTCTCCCCAACTTCCTCCAGTATAACTCCTCCCATAGAGTATGCAGCATCCCATCGATGTTTCCCAAAACTCAAGACCTTACATTTTGCTGCATTAAACTGACACCCCCATTCATTTGCCCATCTATCTGGCTTATTCAGATCCTCTTGCAGGGGTACCACATCTGCACTATTACTAATAATCCTTCCCAGCTTCGCATCATCTGCAAACAACTGAATATCCCCTTGCAATCCACTGGTAATGTCATTGATATAAAGGTTAAACAATATAGGTCCTAGTACTGGTCCCTGTGGGACCCCACTTGTAACCTTCTGTCTCCTTGAAACTTTCACCATACACAACTCTCTGATACCTATCAGACAGCCAATTCTGAATCCAATTGACCAATCTGACATCCATACCCATGTGTTGCAATTTAAATATCAGCTTATCATGTGGCACCCTGTCATATGCCTTTGCTAAGTCTAAGAAAATTGCAGTATATGCCTTTCCCTCATCTAATTTTCTTGTAACTTTATTATAAAAGGCTAGCATATTGCTAAAACAAGAACGCCCTTTCACAAATCCATGTTGACTCTCGAAGATAACATTACCCCATCTGCCCAATGCCGTATACGGTCCCTCACTACTTTCTCCAAGATCTTAACAACTACTGATGACACACAAACTGGCCTATAATTAGGCACTTCCAGTCTGGTACCACCCTTATGCAATGGCACTATCTTAGCTTCCTTCCATTCCCTGGGCACCTTTGCCGAAGCCAGACTTTCATTGAAAATACTTACTTTAAACTAGTCGTGGCTTAAATATAAATCATAACTTTTATCTTCTGCAGGTTCCAATATTTTTTTAGGATAGTGCATTGACAGATTCGGTCGAATGTGTTTTTAAGTCGAATGGAATATTTACAGAATGATACAGTATATATACAAAGTCATTACAGTTTTCTTGCTACTCTCAATTCTTTCTTCTTTCTTTTGTTCACATGTAAGTCTTCTTGTCTTTCTTTCTGCTTACTGACTTGTTCCTGTTTTCCCACTAAATTTCTTCCTTGTTCAAGTGGTTGACTGTGCCTTTCCTTATTGGATCCTTAACATGGTGGCGATGTACAGCTCCTTCCTTTCATGATGATTCAACTCAATATTTCTTGCAAGGTGGCCATCCAGGTAGAAGACAAACGATACTTCTCTTTCAATTCCCAACAACAAAATCTTGTGTCACAGTGATCTCAGGCAAGAGAAGGCCTAGAAAATCCTGAGGCAAGCAATGCTTCTCTTTCAACTTCTGACAGCGATCTCGGCGTGATGGGGACTCAGTCAAGAGAAGGTTGAAAAAAATCCTAAGACCAATTTTCTTCCCAGGAATTGCTCCATTGTGCACATGTATACACATTTCTCGAATTTGGTCATGCATTATAGTATACCTTTGGACATGCTGACATCATTCTTCATGCGTCTTTGGAATTCTTTATCCACGGCAATTGCCACGTATTGACCTTTGGGCATGATGATGTCATGTTTTGCGTGTGCTTTGGAAATTTCCATCCATGGCAATTCTCAGAATTTTCACACTAATCTTAGCATTAAACTTAGTTGCCTTACATGATGTCATGCACCACATTATTTTAGCTCTGTGGAGGTTGCAGTCAAAAAAATTACAGCTCGGGTCGCGTGTATCCGAAAGATACATTCATTACTAGTATGTGCTGAAATGCGATAAAACTTAAAAAAAAAAAAAACACTGCAAATATAATAAATACATGATGGTTTATTTATTTTCAGTTGCAATCTAGAAATTATTGAACAAAGAAAGAAAGAAACAAAAAAAAAACTAAACTAATACTATACTGACATCAGAGTTCAGTATCTCTCAGATACAATTTACTATAAATATCACAAACCTTTACATAACACATGTTAAACTAAGCTGATAGCATAAACAGTGCAGAATATCACTCGTAATATATGTATGCACAGCTAGTCATCACCTCCAAGCTATAACTGGATATGTGTAAGAATATTTATATTAAAACAATTTGTTTGTATCTGTCAGATCAGCTGCGACCTCTACAGGGTTAACAAAGGCTCAATACAATAATATTACAGAAAAGATTATTTCAGTCAATATTTGACAATTTTCTGAGTACATTCTCCTAAATAAAAAAAAATTGTAAAACTGAATGCTAAGTTACGAAGTCATTGATCATGAGAGATTTTACACCTGATGCAGAGGAAATGTTTCAGGGCTTGGGTAGACAAGCCCTGAAACATTTCCTCTGCATCTATCCTATAAAATCCTTTAAGCAATTTAAATGTTTCTATCCCCAAGAAACCCAAGGGACCAGACGTGAGCATAGTAATACAGATGTGGATATATCAAGGCTTTAAAAAGAGGAATAACAACTTCCTTATCTCTATTTGTTAATGTGTTCTTCAATAGCCAAATAATCTTATGGACTACGTTAGCAATATGTCCTCTAAACTTTAACTCTCTGTCTACCACCACTCCTAAATCTCTAGCTTCATCTATTGCCTGTCGTGCAGTGCCATCAATGTGATACACAGCTTGTAATCATTTTATCCCAAAATGCATAACTGTACATTTCTCGACTTTAAACTGACAACCATTAACTTTTGCCCATACTTGACAGCCTATTTAAATCATCCTGCAAACTCTCGACATAGCCTTGATTAACTATTACTAATTTTGCATCATCAGCAAAGAACTGAATATTTCCTTTCAGGTTATTTCCTATATCATTTATGTACAAATTAAACAGCAATGGTCCCAGCACTGAACCTTGTGACACACCACTAGTCACTTGTTTTTGCCTCGATTCTCCCTCTCCATATACCACTTTTTATATCTGTTCAGCAGCCACCCTCTTATTCACTTAACCAGTGTCATATCCATCCCCATTTGATCTAATTTCCATAACAGAGTTCCACATGGTCATGAGCTAGTGCCAGATGACTCATTTGGCACTAGCTCATGTCTTGGTTGCAGCTTAGTTGACAGGATTACACTGTTAAAGTTTAAAAAAACAGTTGTAAAAGTTTGTGTTGATTAACAAAAAAAAAAAAAAAAAAAAAAGAGCAATTGATAGTTATCACTTCCCAAAACTTGAAGATTGGCATACAGTGTCAGAGCAATTAAGGTTTGGATGACTTTATAGCATTTCATGAATTAAAGATGCCCAGTAGTTATATTCTTGGTTTAATCCTTTATCCAAGTGTAAGTAAACAAAGTTTGCACATGAAGTAACTTCACGACTGGGCAACTTGTATATAGAGGCTAATGACTTAAAATCACTTGCCTTCGCATCCTGTAATGAAGTCCCAGTCATAACGTTACTTCACGTGCAAACTTTGTTTGCTTACTCTTTGATAAAGAATTAACCAAGAATACAATTTCTTGACATATCTAATTTATAGTATAACTAAGTGGAAAAACTTTCAACATGTAGCATTTCATGTTTCAAGGAAAAGATGATCAAATTTGAGCCTGCTAGACCTCTGTGCCTAGTGTCAATAGCAGTAGCAGCAAGGCCGGACTTGTCAGATTCCAAAATTGCAATATAGTCAGTATGTTCTTGGATTTTAATCAGATACTTATATCTGTTCAAGATAAACTGATAAACAGATCTATTCAAGAAAAACTGAAAGACTTTGAAAACAAGAACCAAATCTTGGAAATTCAGTGGCAAACCTGAAAGAAAATTTTGATTAATTCAGCTAGAGGCATGTGATGAGGTAATCTTCAAGAACAGAAAAATCAGAACTCTATAATGGACTCAGGAAGTTAGAGACAGTCGAGGAAAAGAAGAAAGCATATTGAATTTCTGGCAAGTAAGTCACCCTGTGCCCTTAGGGTGTATAGAGAAAATGTAAGCATTGTGCAAAATTAGCTAAACAAAAGTCTTGGGAAGACTGGTAAGAACATTGTAAACAAATCAGTAGATAATAAAATATTCTTGAGTCTATTGAAAAAGATCAGAAATGGAGGAAAGAGTACTGTAAAAGGAATTAGATAATAAATGTAAAAAATGATGTAAAAAAATGCCCCTTACATTGATAGATTGAGAGCTTGTAAATTGCAGAGGTTGGTTGATAGGTGGAGAAGAGGGGATTGATAGAAACATTTAAATTACTAAAAGGTTTTTAAGATTGATACAGGAGAAATGTTTCAGCTGTATGATAGTGATAGAGGAAGAAGAGGTCATCCCTGGAAATTAAGTAAAAGTGTGGTGAACAAGGTTTTTCGCTTGGAGGGTGGTGAATGAGTGGAATGCATTGCCTGACTCAGTTGTGGGTTATTCATCTGTAAATGAATTCAAGAAAAGATATGACAGATATTGTTTTGATAATTTGGGTCTCCCACGATGAGTCTACTGACTCCATGGAGATACCCATAATAATAATAATAAAGGGAAATGAAACTGAGGATGAATATATTTTTGATGTATGAAGTAATTATTTTGAAAGATTGCTGAATGAAACAAGCAGTGACAGCATGGTTGTAGGAAACACTCAACAGGAATGCCATCTGGAATATAGAATTATAATAGAATCAAAAGAAATAATCCTTAACCCTGTACATATCAATAGTAACCTTAGTTACAAATTGGAGCAGAGAGCTTATAGTACCCATCTATAAAAAAAAAAATAAAAATAAATAAGGGAATAAAGCTGAATGTGAGAATTATAGAAGAATTTCTCTTCTGAGTGTTCCTGATAAAATTTATGCAAGTATTCTTAAGAAATGTCTATGAAAAATTTTGGAGGAGGAACTTGGAGAACAACATGCTTGGTTCAGGCCAAACAGAGGTTGTCAGGATCAGATTTTCACTTTAAAACAAATAGTTCAGAAATCTTGGGAATATAACAAAGATCTATATTTAAGTTCTGTAGATCTGGGGTGTATGGAGAGGTAGCACCTTAGTCGATGTCAGCTGCTGATCTCAGGGTCAGGATGTTGGGCTCTGGTCCTCACATACACTCAACTCTCACTTATGGCTCCAAGAAGTTGGTAGTGCACACCAGCGGCCACACCCTGGTAAACCATCTCTGCTGGCAGACTAAACTAAGTGAGGGTATCAGCAATATAGAATGCTGTAAATAGGGAATGTTACCCCTTATGTGCACACGAAGTCTGGAATGGCCAAGATGGCAGAAGAATCAATACTGACTGATCAAGGGCATGACAGCAAGATGTGCAGCACATCGAGGGCACACTCCTGACATCTAAGGGACTTGTGGCCAGCCATTCGTGGAAGAGATCGGAGCCTCACCACGTATTTATCCATTGTCAACCATGTCAAAATATGAAGTTAGAGATGTGGTTGAGACCCCTGCAACCATCAGCTCCTATAGCTACAGGGAAGAAGTGCTTGAAACTGGGAATTGTAAGACAAGAACTACTAAGGTAGTCTATGAAGATAATATCCCAAACCCTCCAGGGAGGATATTCTCAGATATCCCTTGTCTGAAAACCAGGAGCAATCTCTTGAAAATAATAACATGGAACGTCAGAACACTCTACGAGGCAGGCAAATTAGATAACCTACTCCAGGAATTAGAAGTGATGAAGGCCGATATTGCAGGTATCAGTGAAGTGAGGTGGACAGATACAGGCATAATAAGAAGAAAAAATCACACTATAATCTACTCTGGCAGTGACTTACACCTTAATGGAGTAGCGCTTGTCCTAAGTAATAGAATTGCAAAATCTCTACAGGGATATTTGCCCATAAATGACAGAATCATAACAGCCAAAATAACTGCACAACCATTCAACCTGTATATTATCCAAGCATATGCACCAACCCAAGATCACCCAGATGAAGAGTTGGAACAATTTTATGAAGACATCCAAACTGCAATCTCCAGTGCTAAGTCAGATGATGTTATTATACTGATGGGCGACCTAAATGCAAAAGTGGGCTCAGAAAAAATTTCATTTTGCATGGGAAACCAAGGGCTTGGAATCAAAAATGAAAGAGGTGAAAGATTAATTCAATTCTGTGAAACCAATGACCTAATAATTGCCAACACACTGTTTAAACATCCTCCCAGAAGACTATATACCTGGACAAGCCCTGGGGACATCTATAGAAACCAAATTGACTATATAATAATAAGCAAAAGATTCAGAAATGCAATAACACAAGCAAAAACATATCCTGGAGCAGACATAGGATCGGACCACAACCCAGTGATTACAAAAATCAAAATAAAACTTAAGATACCAAGCCAACCATTCATAACAGAAACTTATAATTCAGACTCACTCAACAACCAAGAAGTTAAAGACAGACTGCTTTATAAAAGAATTCACAAAATCCCTTAACAAGTCTGACACCACAACTCGCACAGAAAATAGAACGCCAATTGATGAAATTAACATGAACTGACAAACATTCAAGAATAGCATCAATGAAGTAGCCAAAAATACACTCCTACAATTAAAAATGAAAGGAATAAACCTTGGATGAAGGAAAAAATACTGAAGTTGATGGAACAAAGAAAAAAGTTAAAGAACAAACCTGAATATAAAAGCATGAATCAAGAAATAAAAAAAATGCAGGAAAGCCAAAGAGGAATGGATTAAATATAAATGTACAGATATAGTAAACACAGAAGCAGAGAAATGCATGAAAAGATCAACGAAATGACAAGCAGGACAAATACAGCAAACCATGCAAGTGTCATTAGAGACTCAAGAGACCATATTCTAATGGATAAAAAAGAAATCATGGAAAGATGGATTGAATACACAAGAAAATTATATGAACAACAAAGAAATGATATTCCTGAACAGACTGATTTAGAAGAACCATCCATTTTACTCTGTGAAGTTGAAAATACCGTCAGAAAACTAAAACCACATAAAGCTGCAGGAATAGATAACATCTTGGCAGAATGGTTGAAGGCTCTCGATGAAGGAGGACTGAAATTTCTGACAAAATTACGCAATAAAATATACAAGACTGTATTTCTAACCAAAGATATTAATCACTCAATTTTTGTTCCAATTCCCAAAAAAACAAAAGCTACAAGATATGAAGAGTTCAGGACAATCAGCCTCATCAGTCAAGTATCCAAAGTCGTCCTATACGTTATTCTTGAAAGAAATACAAGAAATATAAACATAGAAATAAATGATACACAAAGTGGCTTCAAGGAAAATGTAGGTACAAGAGAAGGTATTTTCAACGTCAGAACCATCATAGAAAGATATCTAGAAAAACAAAAGGATGTGTACCTCTGCTTCATAGATTACAAAAAGGCATTCGACAATGTCCAACATGAACAATTAATTGAAATCCTTTCAAAAATAGGAATGGATGGAAAAGACATTAGGCTATTAACTATCTTTACTGGGTACAGACTGCATCTTTGAGAATAAATAGAGAGACCTCAGAAGAATTCCCAATTCAGAATGGTGTGAGACAAGGCTGTGTCTTTTCTCCGATTCCCTTTAACCTATACACAAGAAATTTTTAATAAAATTAGTAACTGCAAAGGAATCACTGTAGGGGGCAGAAATATTAATAACCTAACATATGCAGATGACACGTTTCTTCTTCTAGCTGAAAACAAATATGACCTCAAAACTCTTATAGATGAAACCCGCAAGTATAGCGAACAGTATGGCCTCAGTTTCAACTTTAAAAAGACAAAAATCATGATAATTTCAAGAGAAAATAAAATACCAAAAATATTATTATTATTACCGCCCCAAGACCTCATGGAGTCAAAGACTCATCTGGGAGGTCCTTTTATCACACACACACACACACAGCTCATCATACCGTGTTTTAAACACATTCAAACTCTTTACAGACACCACCTTCTCAGGCAAGGCATTCCAATTATTCACAACTCTGCACAAAAAAAAACCTGCCTCTCACTCCCCTACTCACACGCTCTTTATACAGTTTCCAGGGGATGACCTCTGGTTCTCCCCTGATCTCCCACTATTCTCTGTAAAAACTTCTCCAGCATTGATCCTATAACAATCCCTTACCAACTTGTAGGTCTCTATCATACCTCCCCTCTTCCTCCTGTCCACCAGACTCTGCAAATTACATTTTCTCAATCTTTCCTCATACTTGTCATTCCAGAGGTCAGAAACTACCTTAGTCAGTCTCCTTTGGACCCTTTCCAACATCTCTTCATCCTTAAAACCCGGTGACCAAATATGGACACAATAGTCCATGTGTGGCCTAATCAAAGCCTTATACAACGGAACAAGAATCTCCCTACTTCTACACGTCAGTGTCCTCGGCATCATTCCCAGAAGCCTTTGTGTTGTCTTCACAATTTTGGCAGTGTGTCCCCTAAACTTTAGATCCTTATTCACTATCACCCCCAGATCTCTTATTTCCTCTACCTCCAACAATATATTCTCACCAAGCATAAATTCTGCATCCCATCTTTGTTTTCCAAATTTTAAAACCTTACATTTTGCAACATTGAACTCACATCCCCATTTCTGTGCCCAATCACTCAATCTATTCAAGTCTTCCTGTAAGGCCACAACATCTTCACTACACTTCATGGTTCGTCCCAACTTTGCATCATCTGCAGACAACTGAATATCTCCATCCAAATCTTCACCTATATCATTAATATAAAAGTTAAACAGCAATTGACCTAAAACAGACCCCTGAGGCATTCCACCAGTGACTTTCCTTTTCCTGGATGTCGCTCCCCCATACACAACTTGTTGATACCTATCAGATAGCCAGTCTCCAATCCAATGCACCAATCTAATATCCAACCCCATCTGCCCTAGTTTGACCGTCAACCTATCATGAGGTACTCTATCAAAAGCCTTTGCAAAATTCAAGTATATTACTGTGTATCCTTTTCCTCTGTCCAAGGAAGCAGTCGTTTATTGTAATAAGTAAGTAGATTACTGAAACATGACCTCCCTTTAGTAAATCCATGCTGTCCATCAAAGATAATACCATTGTTATCAACCCAACTCTGGATCCTAGTTCTCATAAGCTTCTCCAACAACTTAACCACAACATCTGACACACACAGATAGGCCTATAGTCTGATGCTCGAGTTCGATCACCTCCTTTATGAAGTGGCACAATCTTGCCCTCCTTCCACTCCTTAGGAGCTTGACCGAGTGCAAGACTCATATTAAAAAAAATGTCAAGGCAGATGTCAACTCCCTGGCACATTCTTTCAGAATACATGGTGATATACAGGGTGTTCGGGATAAATTTGACAGTTTCGTAAGGAAAAAGAAAATCTTCTTTGTATCTATTAAATTTAATGAATTGACAAAAAAACATTACAGGCAGAGTTAATTACAATACTATCAACAAGATTTACTCAAAATAACCACCATTAGCATCGATCACAGCTTCAATTCTGCTTCGGAACCTCGAACAAGCTGATGCTACGGTCTCCCTGGGAAGGGCCGCAAAAACTGTTTTAATTTTATCCATTAACTGGGCTTTTGTATTACTGGAAGTGCGATTGGTGTCTTTTTCAACTGCGCCCCATACAAAATAATCCATGGGGTTAAGGTCTGGGGAGTTTGGAGGCCAAACATTTGGACTGGTGAAGTCGTAGAAATTTTCAGACAACCATTTTTGACTTTTCCCAGAGGTGTGGCAAGGGGCCGAATCCTGCTGCCATACATACGGCCTACCATTGGCTACCCTTGTTATCCAGGGCTTGACTACAGTTAGCAACTCCACGAACAAAGCCCGAATTCCAATGCCAGGGTTCTTCAACACCTGTTCCTGCAGATTTGCGAGGAATTCTGCTGTACGAACGCAATCAGATCGTCTGCTAGGGATCTTTCTTCTTGCTACATCCTCGTAGTCACCATTGCAAGTCTCTAGTTCATGCCTGATTGTTTTTACTGTATTCAGGGAGCATTGGGCAGCAGTCGTAATATCCTTATTTTGATGGCGGGCACGAATCATCATGATACAAGTTATTCTCTTCCATGATTCAGGTGGGTTCCAGCTATCCATCCTTTCTGACATCTTGTATATGAATGAAGAAGGGTCCAAACTTTTAAATGAAGAGAAGTGTGTGTTAATACATGTAACTTACGGAAAAATATAATTAATTATAAATATGTCAAATTTATCCCGAACACCCTGTATTATCAAGTCCCACAGCCTTATTAACATCTAGTTTACTCAACTCCCCATACACCTCTTGCTCACCTACAGTCAGTATCTCCTCCCCATCATCAACTGCTCTCAATCCCTCCATGATGTCACATTCACAAGATTGAAACATCTTTATGAACTGCTCATTAAGTATCTCCACCACACATTCTGCATTAGCTGTCTTTATACCATTTTCTCCAGTCAGTGTAATCCTTCCATAATTATTCTTTCTTTTGCTGGCTTCATTAGCCAACTGCTGTTCATACCTCTCTTTAGCTACCCCTCACCAACCAAGTCACTCTCCTTGCTTGGTCTTTGTAGACCTCATGGAATTGGTTATTTCCACTTCTCTTATGTAGCCCCCACAATGCCCTTTTTCTTGGTATTGCATGCTTAATCTCTTTATTCATCCATTTCACACCCACCTTATTTAACCTTCACACCCTTGGAATACATTTAGACATTGCATCTACTAAACAGATTTTAAAAATCCCCCAAGCTGCATTGATTTCTTTTCCAGCTAACTCCTCATTCCATGCTACATTCGCAAGCTGTCTCCTGAGCTCTTCATAATCACCCCCCCCCCCCCCGTAGTTTCACATATACCCTTTTCTCACAGCTGGCAACCACCCAGGATCACCTCATGGTCACTCTCATGAATTGGTGGATGATTTGACACTTCATTTACAATTACATCCTCTTATGAGATGACCAAATCCAAGACCCTGAAACCTTGTGTGCCCTCTGTTACATACTGTCTGAGGTAGTTATCCCTGAAAAACTCAAGAAACTCATTTTCTTTACTTCCAGTTGCTATCTCATCATTCCAGTCTATATTGCCATAATTAAAATCACCCATAATGATCACCCTTTTCTTATTTACTTGGCTAATTTGATTGTACATTTCATTACACCACCATCCACATTACCTGGTCTATAACAACATCCCACCAAGTATTTGATTCCATTCACCTCTATCTCACACCATACTGCCTCAAAACCACTGGCACTATTTCCCTCTTGCATCTCCACTTTATGTGGACATAACTCTTTCTCTATCATCAATAGCACTCCCCCTCCCTTTTTACCCCCTCTGTCCTCAGGAAACACATCACATCATACCCCTCCATCTCTATTCCTGCCAGGATGTCATCCTCTTCCAACCATGTCTCACTTATTCCGACAATCTTTGGGTGAACAGACGCAATTAGTGCGACCATTTCATCTGCCTTGTTTCTTATACTTCTAGCATTTGTATACAAACATAACAGCTCATTTCTGGATCTACAGCTAGTTCCACTGATACTACCACTCCCTCAATGTGATCTCTCCATGCTCGACTGGGGCCATTTCCCTTTCTGCTTCTTCATTTTAAAACCCTTTTCAATTCCAACTGTTTCCTCTTGATCCCTGGTCATCCCATTCCTTTCCTGTCTACCACCTCTTGGAGCATCCACCTTTCTCATGCTATGTACCCATGTCCACCCTGAGCCTCCCCATTTCCCTGCTCCTCTTGCACACCCATTCTGTCATTTTCTATACTCATACCACTCACTTCCCCATTCATAACCACCTCTTCAATCTCTCCTCTCTTACTCTCCAGCTCTTCCACATCACTTCGCACTCAATCTGATTCATTCTCTCTATTCACTTCTCTACCTTCCAGCAGCAGTCTCTCCAAGCGACTCACACCATAACCACTCAAATGCAGTCCATCGCTCCCATACAGCTCCCTTCGTCCCTCAAACTCATTCCACACATTAACAAACTGTACTCCCGTCTCCTCACACATTTCAGCCAGCATATCATTCATAATCCTTGCTCTCTGCCTCATTTCACCACTGTCATACCTAGGCAACACGCTAACTACCCTTCCTGTCACACTATTCTCTTTTATCCTTCTAAGCAGCCTCCTGATATCCATTCTGACACACTCTGTGTCCTCTCTCAAATCTTTCATACCTATTAATACTATTATCTCTTTTGCTCGCTCCTGCCTCATATCCAATGCCTCAATCACTCTGCTCATTTTAGCACCTGGAAAACATACCTCGTGCATTCTATCCTCCAGCACACCTTTAATAATGGAGTCGCCATACAACACCACTCGCTCATCTTTTGTTAATTCTTTCATTCCATCATTATTTATTTTAATAGTTTTTACCTGAATTTTCTTAATTTTATTCCGCATCCATTTCATTTCTTGCCTCATCCAATCCAATTCAACTTCCGAATCTCGCGACACATTCTCTCTATCATTCAATCTTTCTCACTTTCACTCTCGTTCATCCTTCTTTGTTTTCCGTACTTTCGGTCCAACATGCGTCCAACTTTCGCTATCATTCCCATTTTCACACTCGGTCATCTTTCTTTGTTTCCATACTTTCGGTCCAACATGCGTCCAACTTTCGCTATCGTTCTTCCCATTTTCACACTCATTCATCGTTCTTTGTTTCTGTTTTTTCAGTCCAACATGCGTCGAACTTTTGCTATCATTCATTCTTTTTTTTGCTATCATCCATTCTTTCGATTTTTTTCACTTTCGATTTCTGCGTCATGCCATTTTTAGTTTCATTCGTTCTCTCAATTTCGTTTCCTTCTGCCACTCTCACCTCACATTTGTCCCTTTTAACATCCGTTATGGTTTTCAAATCGCCCTTTTTCTTTTTTACTGATTTTTTAACATTTTTTCGCCTCTTTCTCACCTTCTTCTCTTTCAAATGTGCACCCATTTTCCCCACGACAATCTTGCTACTAACACTTTCTGTCATCAATTTCATATTTGCATTCATCAATTCCTCATTCAGGTCACACTTTGCACACACCCTCCTTCCATCCTCACCAAATATCCACAAATCATTTATGTAATAGAAAGAATACATATAACAGACCTCACACTTAATGAAACAACTGAAATCTAAATTAAAGTCATGAAATGACAATGCCACTGCCATTTTTTGCAGGTTACTAAGTCTAATAATAACGATTTTGTAATCAATTTTGCAAAAAAAATCCCCCACACTAATAAAACTGGTAACGCACAACGTTTACAGCCTCTCTTACTCAAAAAAATCACACATATATATTTAATTATTCCTAGAAAACTTATCCCAATCAGGAGCTCTTCTTATACATATCACTGTGCTTAGGAGAATACCACTGTATATTATAACTATATATTACTAAATACAATAAATTCACTAAAAACTACAGTAACATACTAAAAAATAAGCTGATTATTTTAAGAAAACTGAATAAATCAGAAGAAAAATCCTCCATCTTACAAGAGCTTTGTAAGAACAAGACTATACTCCAGATATCAAACATACAGTGTGTGCTATATTTAAATTTGCAATGAATTTACTTGGCTATATGACATAATTAAAGAAATTTAAAGACTAGAAGCTGAGAGATACCAAAATAGAAAAAAGCTTATTTGAATGCACAAACCTAGTTTGTCTTTAATAAATTTAGTTTAATCCTTTATCCAAGTGTAAGCAAACAAAGTTTACGCCTGAAAATATCTTCAGGACTGAGGTAAGGTGGTACAACATGGGAGATACTGAGACAAGGAGTGATGAGAGCTTGGTCCACCTTTGCTTGGAGTTGCCTGGTGTTGCACTACCTTACCTCAGTCCTGAAGATATTTTCAGGCACAAACTTTGGTTGCTTACACTTGGATAAAGGATTAAACTAAATTTATTATAGTCTAACCAAGTGCAAAATAAACTTCCAACAACTAGTTTGTCTTCTTAGAGAAGACTTCATTGGATGCATAACATGAAAAGAGAAATACAAAAATATACATTTCTTTCCTTCATAGTTACGATGATCAGCATTTTATTTAAAAAGATATGGAATCAACTTCCGTGTTTTAATGGTTGACCAATTTATTATGACTTTAGCATACCATGTAGATTGTAACATACCTTGTTTCTTTGTATATATATGTGTATACTCTAGTCGATGACCTTGATATTAAGGTTAAAACGTCGAGTGATTATTTTGGTTTATATTAAACTGAAGCTTTACTATAGCACAGTAGGTGTTTCCATAATTTTTTAATAAACAGTTTATAGTACAAGAGAACGACAGCTGTAAATTAAGCTAAGCTGAGGCATTCTGGATGCCATAGTATTGTTGGGCATATTCACTCAGGCATGATCTTGTGGTATGCTAAAGCTGGATCGCTGAAGAGTGACAATCAGATAGGTTATAGTTAACCCTTTGACATATAAATTATTTTTAAACTCTAAATTCATTTGAAATTGACACGAACTTCATAATGTCTGCCAGTGGCGCACCCAGAGGGGGGGGCCAAGGGGCCCAGGCACCCCCCAAAGAAAAGGAAAAAACACTAGAAAAATTTCCAAAAATCTTTTCCTAATTAAAATTCATTTTTTTTTATTTATGTTGTGTGCTACTTATGAATTAGCGATCACTGCAGATGCTCAGTTATAGGTCATATGCGATGTGTAGTGTGTATTTGCAAAACGTCTACTCAACTCCCCCCCCCCCCCCCCCCAAAGATTAAATCCTGAGCGCTCGGCCCCTTCCAAGATTAAATCCTCAGTGCGCCACTGATGTCTGCAATACGTTAAAATCAATTTTGGTGCAATAAACAAAAGACGTGTCACAAACATCTTTGTATGAAATTCGTTTGAAATTGACACGAACTTTGCAACATCTGCGATACGTCAAAATCAATTTTGGTGCAATAAACAAAAGACGTGTCATAGACGTCTTTGTATGTTAACGGGTTAAGGTTAGTATTAAGATAGACTGGATTAAGGACAATTTTTGTTGATTCTACGATTCTTCTCTCCAGTTCGTCATAGCATCTAAAAATGTTTTCTGATTTGTTCTAGTTCACTGGATGAATAACAGAATCTTCATCAATAGGATGAGAGTAGAATTATGATTAGATAGTGTGCTGGCTCTATTTCTGCCATACACGATGTCTCATACATGTTCTTCCATATGTAACTCAATGGATTTCTCTGTATGACCAAAATAGGGCACAATGCAGTTACACCAAAGATGATAAACTTCTGGATACTTTAGGCTGTCATGTTTCAGTTTAGGTAATACTGAGTAAGGAACAGAGTTTTGGATACAGGAGTAAAAGGAAGTGTAGATTTTAAATTTCTTGAAAATTTTAGCTGACTTTGGTGGAATGGAGCTGATATACAGTAGAGATATAAAGCCTTTTACATCAGTATAGTGATCAGGTGAATTAAATAGTAGCCTTCAAATGCAAATATATATATATATATATATACCAGTGTGTGTGTATATATATATATATATATATATATATATATATATATATATATATCAAGGAAAAAAAAGAATTAAAGTTGAGCAACTTTTACAGGTAAATGGGACTCAACTGTGCAAACATTACTGAAGAAAAAAGGAAACAGTTTGAAAATGAGGACCAAACCTTGAAGTCTCAGTGGCAAACTCTGAAGGAAACATTGATTGCTTCAGCTAAGGGGACATGTAGTATAGTTGTATGCAAGGATAGAAAAATAAGAACACCATGGTGTACACCAGAAACTAAAGAAGCAGCCCAGAAAAGAAGAAAACATGCCAATAGTTCATAGCAAATAATTAGCAGATACCCTTAAAGAATACAGAGAAAAATGTAAGAGAGCAAGCTATTTGTAAAAGTAGCTATACAAAGTCATTGGAAATTTTGGCTAAGAATATAGAAGGCAAATATCAGGATTGTGGCAAAATGTTCTGAAGGCTATTGAAAAAGCTTATAAAAATGGAAGAAAGAGTACCATAAAAGGAAACAAAGATGTTAAAAGTGACATGAAAACCAAAAATAAAGATATTCTAGATGTCTATAGTAATTATTTTGAAAACCTGTTAAACAAATTATTTTGTTAAACTGTTAACAAAATAATTTGTTTAACAGGGACACAGGAATAGAGAATTTTTCAAGAGGAATGCAAACAGGATTTTGTATCAGTACTTAGGTAGCAAAAGCCATTAAAAACTTAATGCAGAAAAGCAGCTGAAGTAAATGATATTCAACCAGGAATGCTGAAATACAGATGTGTAAAAGTTTTATATCTTTGTATTTGAGTTATGCAGTGGCCACACTGCATGATTTAGAGAGCCTGGTCAGAAGATCAAGTTAAAGATGATTGGAGTAGAGCTCTTATCCCATTGATAAAAAAAAAAAAAAAAAAAAAAAAGAGAGAATGAAGCAGAACATGAGAATCAAGCGTTCCAGGTAAGATTTATGCATGCATACTTGAACAAGGTTGAGAAAATGCGGCAGAGAACTTTGGAGAAAAACAAGCAGCTGGGTTCAGGCCAAATAGAAGTGGTTAAGGTCTGATTTTCACTATACAACAAATAGTTGAGAAATCATGGGAATATAACAAGGCTCTGTACTTAAGATTTGTAGATCAGGACAAGGCATACAACAAAGTGCCCAGAAAAAGCTTTTCAAAACACAAGAGTTATATGGAGTAAGTGGAACATTATATAGCAACTTACATGGTGTATATTTAAGTTGTAAGTCAGTAGTTAGAAATGAAAAAAATTTCCCTCAATTCTAACTGAAGACAGTTTGATGTAAAATCAGATATAAGACAAGGATGCACATTATCTCTACTCTTATTACTAAGAGCCACTGCTAACCAACACCTTTATACAGTTCATCCTAAAATTACCGAACACCTCACTGCCTCCTCTTTCATTCCATCTACTTCTGTCCTTTGGAACAGTCTTTCTCACTCTGCCTTCTCCAAAGATTACAACCCTCAGCTGTTCAAGTGAAATGTGAACAGATTCCTTCTTCTATTTCTCTTGCCCACACACGGCTAATGTGCTATAGGTCTTATGGCCTTTTGTGTGTGGGATCAGATATTTAAAAAAATTCATCTATATGGATCGCATTATGAAACAAAGTGGCATTATACCTGATATTGGAGTCATAGATATCAAACTCTTTGTTTTGTGCAGATGATGTTGTACTCCTAAACATTCAGGGCAAGTCTGCAAATTTACCTAACACATAAATTGAATAACAGCTGCAACAATTTTGGCATAAATATCAACAAAAAAAAAAAAAAAGACCAAAAGTATGAAAATAGGCATGAACATGGAAAACTTTAGCTGCATATTCAATGGAACCTATACACCAAGTAAAATATTTCAGCTATTTAGGCACAGTTTTTAGTTATAAGATGGCAAATTAAGTTTGGAAATAGACACAAGAATAAGCAAAGCTGGTATGGTGTGAAACCAGTTGAATAGATTTATATGGAATAAGAAAGATTAACCAAAACACTAAACCAGTAATATATAAGACATTGTCAAACCAGTTTTAAGTTACACATCACAGAGGTGGGTTAGAAATAAAGCACTTGATCAAAGATTAGAGACCACACGTATATGAGTTCAGAAAAAAAAAAATAGGGTTTGAATAAATGACATGAATGGTAGAATCATATTAATAATGAAGATATTAGGAAGGAACTTGACATTGTTTACCTTTCAAGAATGTGTGGCTAATCTGAGATATGGTCACTTAAACAGAACGGAAGAAGAAAGGTTAGCAAAGCGTGTTTGATGCTAAGACGGCAGGAAAAAGACCTTGAGAAAAGCTATGCAGTAGGTGGATTAATTCAGTCAGAAATGTCTTATAAGAACAAAATGTTAGATATGACATAACTATTATTTTTCAGGAAATAACAACACACACTTAAATATTAATTATAATAACTTTAATCATCATGATAATAACTGAATCTCTTTAGAGGACATCCTAGTTTTCTACAACACTGATTTACTTCTAAGCTAATAGAGAAAATAACTTTCCTATATTTCGGCATTGAGAGCCTGTGTAGCTCAGTGGATGTGGCGTTTGCACACCACGGCGCTTGGCCACACGAAGGAAGACTTGGTTTCGAGTCTAGTCGGTGACTAGAGGAAATTTTTCTAAGCTTTTTTTCGACCGGTTCCTGAGTTAGTCGATCTCTGGCACGGGCAAGCGGGTTTTCCTCCCGGAAACTCGGGTTTTTCGTCCCGTAAACTCAAGAAAATCGACTGTAGAACCCACATTATTTCAGACATTAAATATATTGTGTTAGGGTCCACGAGATGGCGGCACATTTGAGCTGTCTCTCTTCACAGTGTAGTGATAGCCTTGGGCCATCTATCTCTGATTGGGTACCGCTGAAGATTGAACTGCCCACTCAGTCTCCAAAAGTTAGGGCTAAATGGCCTCGCCTACTCCCCGTAAAATAAAAAGGCGTTAGCTGATTTTTAAAAAATTTTTTTTTTTTATATATATTTCGGCATTGTTACATAGCCATTATCAGAGATCACAAAAACAATGATGTGCACACAGGCACTAACGTTCGGCAAATAAAGCCAAAGGAAGGCAACCAAAGTCAATCCTGGAGTTCAGACTAGATTGGGTGGTCTTGAAGACTTCAGGATGAGTGCTTCCCAAATTTGGGTTAATCTCATGCACCCAAATTTGTTGGGGTTTGGAAAGTTTCACAGGACTGAAGCAAATTCAAGGAATAGCCTCTCATATTTGTATTTGCTGTAGTGTACCTTGAATCTGCCCCACCCCTGAGAAACTTTCCAAACCTCACAAATTTGGGTGCATGAGACCGCCCCAAATTCGGGAAGCACTCGTCCTCAGATCTTCAGTGAAGACCATCCAATCTAGTCCATTAGAGAGTACCATTTAGTACTCTAGGTCTGACTTTGGTTACCTTTCTTCAGCCTCATTTGCTCAGTGTTATTGACTGCATGCACATATCATTGTTTTTGTGATTATTGCAATGTAACATTGCAATAATCACAATATAGGAAATATTGTGATTATAGTATCCAAAATATAGGAAAGTATTAATTCAAGTTATTGTAATTAATATTTTAGTACACATTGTCATTTCTCAAAAAATAATAGTTATGAATAACCAACATATAAGCCTACCCACCAGAGTTAGATAGGCTACACAGGCTCTCAATGCCGAAATATTAGTGCTGACAAGGTAATAGACAAATTTGGAAGAAAATTGATGATAGGAGATTAATAATAATGTAAAATTAATTGCATAATACTGTAGCACCAGCCTGAACACACCATGAGGGTATGCATAAAGAAATTGATAATGATATATCAAGTAATTTATGCTTTATCTATGTTGTTCTAATAGTATCCAAATATTATTTCAATTTCAGTGGATGCTTTACATCTATACAATCTTGCCATAAAGACTGTTACAACTTCTGCACACCCCTGGACTGTCCACAGAATTGCACAAGCCCAGTTCCATTAGTGGTGCTGTGTGCAGCCAACATTTGCATGTTTATCAATAGAGAGAGAGTTGTCTAGTTGTATGGATTAACATGCAGTGGGAGGTTATGAGAACCGTGTGACTGTAATGCCATTTCAGAAGGTTGGAATGCAGCCACCTGTTATATTTTCAACACACTAGAAACACTCAGGATGAGTAGGATGTTTGTGTATCAGACTGTTAACTGTTATAACAATACAGAAGATGTATCTGACAACCAAGAAACAGGTCAACCACACTATGTTAGGCTATGGACCTTCCAGTAGGACTCGCCTTTGCATACAAGGTGAAGACTAAACAACAGTGGTTGGAGGCAGTTGTGTCCCACCACATATCACCATCTGACTGGCCATCTGGAAGTCCTGATCTGAATCTGTTGGACTTCAAATTGTGATCAGTGCTTGAGAGGGTAGCCTACAAGAAACGACACACCAGCATCGCCATCCTGAAGGTGGATTTAGAGTGAGCAGTGACAGCATTTCCTTGGATGTTGTGCTTTCTGCCATTGATATGTGGCCTCAGACTTTAGGCATGCATGAAGACGGGGGGGGGATTTCGAACATTGAGTACTGCTATATGTATGTTATACATGTGATTTGTACGTGCTGAAAGCTGTAAATGATTTACTGATTGATTAAAAGATTATGTGCTGTTCAAGTTGTAATAGTATTTATGGCTAGACTAGATTGAGAGCTTGTGTATTGCAGATGTTGGTTGATAGGCGGAGAAGAGGGGATATGATAGAAACATTTAAATTACTGAAAGGTTTTTATAGGATTGATGCAGGTGAAATGTTTCAACTGTGTGATAGTGATGGAAGAACAAGAGGTCATCCCTGGAAATTAAAGAAGATTGTGGTTAACAAGGGTGTGAGAACAAGGTTTTTTTGCCTGGAGGGTGGTGAATGATTGGAATTTATTGCCTGACTTAGTTGTGAGTTCTTCATCTGTAAATGAATTCAAGGAGAGATGTGACAGATATTGTTTTGTCAGTTTGGGTCTCCCGCGATGAGTCTACTGACTCCATGGAGATACCCGTAATAATAATAATAGACTAGGTATGTATTTAATGATCAAGATATATGATGATTAATTGCTGCTTCAGACATTATTTTATTCTTCATTTTCAACTTCACCTAAGTATTTCACCATTTTCATATTATTATTGCTAGCATTTCGTCCATCTTTGGTTTTTGGGCATTTGCACTTTTTTGAATGCTTTCATCTGTCATAATGCTTCTCATGCATCCTGATTCTCTCATTCTATGAGGCTGAATGAAGACTCATCCTCACAATTCTTTAGCATATCCAGCTGACTTGTATTGCCTTATGGATGCCACTTTTGAAATTTGCCTACCAGTATTAAAAATAACCCAAACTAACAAAATTTAAGTCAAACACCATAAAAGTGCCTGTATGTAATCTAAGGAATGGATTATTAGAGAGAGAGAGTGGGAGAGGCTATCTACGGTAATCTCCTATTTACCTGACCTTCAAAACAATAACCATTCAATTAACTACCCTTGCATATCAACCGACTTCTGGTAAAGCACTATTTAATTGTACTTCAATTATCTGACCCATAAATTATCAGAACTTGCATTCTGATAGGTCAGAAATTGTAGATTACTGTAGTATATATTTAAATACTACAGTACAGTATTCCATCTCAAAACTACTGATACTAAATTTTTTTACCATATATTTTTATATGGTAAGAAAATTATATCCATGTATTTTTGCCATAAGATTATGCTAAAATATTTCTTAATCAGATTATTTGGTTTCTCTAACTTCAGTTTTGTTCAGGAGATGACTATCTCCTTAAAATAGAAGAACAATGTCTGTTGCAGGTGGGAATTAGTTCAGAGTTTGAATGAATGAAGAATGATATCCATTTCCTTAAAGTTAAATATATAGAGATCATTTTTAAAAAATGCAAGTAGTCTGTTTTCTTTTTGCAGTATCCATAAGTATGGGACACCTTGGAGTACTTTTGCAATAAATGAATATAATTTATTGCAAAAGTACTCCAATCCTTTATCTAAGTGTAAGTGAACAAAGCTTGTATGTGAAACATCTTCACAACTAGGCTACTTAGAGGATAATAACTTCACATTAATTGTTTTAATATCTCATAATGCACACATCCTTTCAGATGTGTATAAGCATTATGGGAAGGGCCATTACCCAGACCAGATTTGGCCTTTGAGATCTCATCAGTGGGAGCCGGACCCAGAAGAGAGAACAAGGTAGATGTAATGCAGAAGTCATATTTCCCACATGCCAGTAGCGAAAAGGTGTATCACCTTATTATCATATTATGTTGGATTCGAGATAGCTGTAGAAAGTTTTTTCACTTGGTTACAAAAGATGACATGGAACCTCCAAGTTCTAAAATGGTCTGGGTAGTGGCCCTTGTCATAATGCATTGCTTTATACACATCTAAAAGGATGTGCACTTTGTATTATGGGATATTAAGGCAATTAATGTGTGAGGTTATTAACCATTATATACAAGTATCCTAGTTGTAAAGATAGTTCACATGCAAATTTGTTTATTATTATTATTAATAATAGTCATAATAGCTAGCCTGGCTGGCCGAGTGGTTAACGTATCCGCTGTCTAACCAAGAGGCTGCGGGTTCGAATCTCGCCGTGGGCATGGATGTTTGCGATTGTTTTTGGAAATGCTAGTGCGGTGGTGGTCGGCGGTAGATGGCGTTGGTGGAGACAGAGTTGTAGAGCAGGTGCCCTCCCTCGATGAGTCTTTGGACTCTCTGAAGGTGTCTAATAATAATAATAATTATTTGTGACACCTCCAAGGAGTCCTTAGACTCATAGTGGGAGAACACCCACTGTACAACTCTCTGTCTTCACAACTACAATCATCTAATGTACAACCAATCATCTGCATCAATGGCATCTACTGCCCACCACAACTAGTATTTTTTGTCTGTAAATTGCATGTGTTCTGAAGGGCTGATTTGTCTGTATCTGGAATGAAAAACCCAAGTTTCTGGGAGAAAAAACCCTGCTACACCTTCGATTGAAAAAGTCCATATAAAGGTGAGCTAAAGTACAGGCATATTTTGTCCTCTATTGCAAATTTGCATAACATCCACAGAAAGATCACATTTTTCTATTGCATGTTAGGCTCAAAAGCTTGTCACTGCCAAGTGACTTGGCTTTCAAAAATTTTAATTAATGCTATAATTAGGGAACTTAATTTTATCTACCTACAAAAGCATAACCTTTTATTGTTATCAGACCTATATGCACTCCAAAATCTCATTATGGGTGGTTTATCAAGCAAATGCTCATCAAACTAGGGTAATACCTGGTTTAATATTTTGTCTGCATTTATCACTCAGGTAATGCATTTAACTCCTCCACTGCTCTGAGCAAAATTTTCTGTAATCATGTTTCATTGGCTTTAAAAAAAAATAATAAAAAAAAATTGTGAAGATTATATACTACTGCTCTTTGTTCATCTGCAGTTAAAATTTTCATATCTAACACTAAACTCTTTTATGCCTATAAGGGGTGGAAAAATTGAAACATGTTTAGGTTACATTTTTAAAATGAATTTAAAGAAATTATGCAATTGAGGGGGGGGGACAAACTTTCCAACATTCTAATTTTTCATATCCATTGGTTCAGATTTTGCATATTTCATTAATGGGTATGAAATAAGCGATTTACCGTTTTCTGCTGTCCTTTTTAGTTTACTATGGCATGATTAGCTGGCTACTTTGTCTGAGCGTGCTTTCAAATCAAGCCAATAATGTCAATTTCAAATCATGCAATCATGTGCTTTCAACAGATAAAGTGAAGCATAAGTATTCAATTCTCTTATTAGTGTGATGATTAAACCAAAATCTGCCTTCTGATTTCTTTATGCGTCAACTTTAATTCAGTTGTTTGCAGATGATGCGAAGCTGGGAAGGATTATTAGTATAGTTCGCCCACCACTTCTAGGTCCCTTCTTGGCTTTGTGCCAAGAATAGTCGATTCATGCTGAAGGGGAGAAAGAAATGAAGGATGTACGAATTGGTCGCCAACATGCGAAATCACGTGCTTTCTTGTCTGTCGCTGTACTAGTACTAGCTTGATTTTTGTTGTTCTCTTTTTGCATTATTTTTTTATTATTAATTTGTATGATGGATCCAGTACAGTCAACAAGTTCTATTGTTACACGTTTCAGTAGCTCTTGCAAAAGAATATTGAATAATGTGCTGACATTCTGCGAAAAAGAATCGTCAGAAGGCCGTCTTCTTGTTCCCCTTTCTCAAGTCATAAAACGTGCAAGTGCAATTGCGGGCGTATCGGGGTCGACTGTTAAAAGAATTCGTAGGGAATCAAAAGGTGAAGGTAAGCCAAAATTTAAATCTCCTAAAAAAAAAAAAAGCGCCAGAGTAAAACCATCGAAACCGTAGCTTTGAACGATTTTGATGTAGACGTTATAAGAAGAGCTATTCACGAATTTTACGTATTCGAGAAAAGAGTGCCAACTGTTCCGAAATTGATTCCTGTGCTTAAAGAAAAAATTAATTTTCCTTGGAAAAGAGAAACTTTAAGGAAAATACTTCATGAAATCGGATTTTGTTTTAAAAAGTCCCATGAAAAGGAAACTTATCATGGAGCGAAGTGACATTGTTTTATGTAGAACGCAGTATTTGCACGTATTAACACTCTACGTACATTTTTCCAACTGTTATACAAGCAAAATAGTTACACTTTAAAAACAACAATGTTCGTAAAAGAAAAGCTAAATTTTCCGACCTGTAATAATAAACAAACTCAGTTTGTTTATTATTACCTCCCAGAAGACAGACTGATTACCCTATTATCGGAATGGATTCTCCTTTTTCTGACATGCGCAGTAGTTTCGAGGGACCTCAAATCGGTGGGCGAACTATAATAGTGCAGATGTGGTAGCCATGCAAGAGTATTTGAATAAGCTAGATAGATGGGCAAATGAATGTGGTGTCGGTTTAATGCAGCAAAATGTAAGGTCTCGAGGTTTGGGAAACATCGATGGGACACTGCATACTCTGTGGGAGGAGTTATACTGGAGGAAGTGGGGGAGACAAGAGATCTGGGGTTGATGATTGATAGAAACCTGAAATTTAGGGGACATATTGCAAAGGTGGTGAAGGTAACACAGAGGATTGCTGCAATTATGAGAAGGACACTGACCTGCAGAGATAAAAGGGTTATCATTCCGTTGTATAAGTCTCTGATCAGACCACACTTAGACTATTGTTCTCAGATTTGGTCCCCAGGATTTGAAGGGGATAAATTAACTGTAGAAAGGATACAAAGATGGTTTCAGGACTGTACAAGGATAGTTATGAGGATCGGCTGGACTGCAGAGTTTGGTGGATACAAGGAGAGGTGATATGATTGAGACTTTTAAACTGTTGAGAGGTGGTTACAGGGTTGACACTGGGGAGTTCTTTTGCTTGGTTGAACAGCGGAAAGGAGTAATGACAAGAGGCCATCCCTGGAAGTTACGAAAGGAAACAGTGAGCAAGAAGGTGAGGAGTGGTTTCTTTGCGTGGAGGGTGGTTGAACCGTGGAATGCATTGCCTGATGGAGTGGTGAGAGCAAGAACGGTCAATGAGTTTAAGGAGTGGTATGATAGACTTTGTGTTTCTTAGGGCGGACCTCCCCTCGATGTATCTTGACAGACTTTATGCCCTTGGGAAGGACCTCCCACGATGAGTCTTTTGACTCCATGGAGGCCTGAATAATAATAACTTAATTGTCACAGGCATGTAGACATGCCATTTTTTCCAAGCCCTGTATGCATGCATGCACACACATACAGAGAGAGAGAGAGAGAGAACTTTTTTTTTTATCAAAATCTTTGTCTATTTGGCCATATCTGAAGTGACTGAGAGCTACCTTATGATCATTCTTGAGAATAATCAGCAATGTTCATAACTCATTTACAGCTACATACTGCAAGGTTATCCCAGCTAAAAATAGTTACCCACCAGAAATTCATTCCTTACTTCTTCCTCTGTCTATATTCAAACCTCCATTAGGATCACTTTTTTGTTCAACCAATTTATCTAAACATTTCACAATCATTTTCCTCTTGCATTCTCAGAACTTCAAATCAAATAGTCTAAAAGCCACATCTGCATTTCTATTTTTCACCTCCACTCTTACTAGGTATAGTTTCTTTGTTGTCATTTGCAATTCTCTATTTCATTTCTCCCTCCTGTATTTCCAAAAGATTTTATATCCCTCTGTTTATATTCCTGCTTGTATCGTTTGCAGTTAACTAAATTTTGCTTATGCCAAGTTATCCTTAGGCACATGAATCAATAACAAAATCAGTCCTATTTTTAATACATTTGTTTAATAAGTTTAGTGAACAGATGCATGAAGAATATAAACTGCAGGCCAAAAAAAGTGACAACCATGGTTAAAAAATAAAGTAGAATATCAGAGGAGGGAGGTTGGCCATTTAGGTCAAAGTAATTATATGAAATCGAGAGTCGGTGGAGAATTTGGCAGGGAATTTGAAAAAAAGTGCTTTTTAATCGGTGAATAGTCTGACTTCCGTCGCGATTTGTGCTACGTTGTTTTTCTGGGATATGAGTGCCCTTCAGTTGTTGTTTTTGAAGTTAGTTGTTGTCACTATATTGTGTATTTCGGTTACCGAGAAGACAGGGTTGGAATCGGATGCATAACAGTGGAAGAGAAAACGAAGATAACACAAGTTTTCATTATTTAGTTTTATTTTATTTATATTTAGCCTTAAATGTTTTGTTTGTACTACTACTAATAATAATCGTATGATGATACACGGCTGTGAGTCCCCTTTACAGGGAGGTACAGCACCATCACAGTCCTCCCAAATTTTATCCGGGCTCTGGAACCGGCATAGCTGACGAATCAGACCTATGGCTGGGTCAGTATTCCTGACTGTAATCCGTGTGTGTTCACTGGACTGGTTGCCTGCTTGCGGGATGAAAACCCCCAGATAAACTGGTGGAAAAAACCCTGCTGTCCCCACCCAAGACCGGCTAACTTAGCTGTGGCTGAGGAAGATCCTTAAGCTCCTCGCGTCGTCGACGGGAATCGAACCTAGGACACTCCTTCCCCAGGCATATGGTTGCGAAGTGCATAGCCACTAGGCTAACTGCGAGGACTTTGTTTGTACTTTTACTTATATAGTTATACTCCCTTGTACTTATTTAGCGTTTAGTTGTAATAGTGCCTTGACACTATTTTGAATAATGGCGGCAGCGGCAGTTAAAATCGCAAATGGTGTATCGCCAAGTCCTCCTCCATTTAAGGACTCCATTTTGCGTGATATCATATGGGATTTTGTAGCGCATGCGGGACTTGTGGAATGTATGCGTCCCAGGAGTTGTATATGTGGCAGGTGAGAGAAGGGGAAATACGTATATGCACAAAAATGCAGACAATGTGGGGAACTTGGTGAGTTAGAGATGACTATAACTGACTTTGTTGAGTCAGAGGCGGGAGATTCTCCACATAGCGAGATGAGTGGTATGATAGAGGGCAAGAAAAATATGAATAAAATAATGAGCGTGGGGAGTATGGAAAGGTTGAAGAATTGTGAAGTTTTTGGAGATGTCTCAATTGGGAGGATGAATGGCAAATAAGAGTGGCTGACTTGCAGAGAGAGCGATAGATGAGCTGAAAGAGCAGGTAGAATGTCTAGGGAATGAGATGAGAAATGTGAAAGATGAGATTAGGCAAATGGAAGAGACGAATACAAGGCAAATTAGAGTAAGAGTGAGAGAGAGTTATGGGAATGATAGAGGAGGAGAGAATAGGAACAGTAGAAGAGAGGGAATGAGAGAGAGAGAGTTATGGGAATGATAGAGGAGGACAGAATAGGAACAGTACAAGAGAGGGAATGAGAGAGAGAGAGTTATGGGAATGATAGAGGAGGAGAGAATAGGAACAGTAGAAGAGAGGGAATGAGAGAGAGAGAGTTATGGGAATGATAGAGGAGGACAGAATAGGAACAGTACAAGAGAGGGAATGAGAGAGAGAGAGTTATGGGAATGATAGAGGAGGACAGAATAGGAACAGTACAAGAGAGGGAATGAGAGAGAGAGAGTTATGGGAATGATAGAGGAGGACAGAATAGGAACAGTACAAGAGAGGGAATGAGAGAGAGAGAGTTATGGGAATGATAGAGGAGGACAGAATAGGAACAGTACAAGAGAGGGAATGAGAGAGAGAGTCATGGGAATGATAGAGGAGGACAGAATAGGGACAGTAGAAGAGAGGGAATGATAGAGGAGGACAGAATAGGGACAGTAGAAGAGAGGGAATGATAGAGGACAGAATAGGGACAGTAGAAGAGAGGGAATGAGAGAGAGTTATGGGAATGATAGAGGACAGAATAGGGACAGTAGAAGAGAGGGAATGAGAGCGAGTTATGTGAATGATAGAAGAGGAGAGAATAGAAATAGTAGGAGAGAGAGGGAATGAGAAGAATGCGAGTGAGCACTGGAACAGGGGATAGAGTGATGTCAGGAAGGCAGGTAAGTAGGGGAACACAGAAAGTGTTAGAGGAGAGAGAGAGTGAGGGATGCAAGTGGGCAATCAAGGAATAGTTAGAAGAAACACACGTATAAACCACAGTGAAAATTATGTCGATATGTCGATGACGTATTTGCAGTATGGAATCATCCCGAACCTGAATTACAACTGTTTCTATATAAAATTAACCTTCTTCATCATCGCATCAACTTTACGTTAGAAAAAGAATCTCCACAGGGTATCTCTTTTTTGGATTTACACATCAAAAGAAAAGAAGACGGTTCCATCGCCACTTCCGTCTTTCGCAAGCCTACATTCTCAGGTCGCTACGTTCACAATTCTCTGCTCATCATCCATCTCAGAAATCTGGCATTATTAAATCACTAGTTTCCAGAGCACACAAATTCTGCTCCTCTGAAGAATCTTTAAACCAGGAATTAGAAGTTATCAAAAATACAGCCATCCTAAATGGATATAATCCCAAAACAACTCAAAAAATCATCAGTCCAGACAGGAAGAAGTGCATAGGATTCCCATACCTTACGTCAAAGGCATCTCAGAACGTCTTTCTAAAATTATGAAGAAATACAATTTTGCCACTACTTACAAACCTATCAACCAAATTTACAACTTATTACCTTCTCCTAAGGACAAATTCTCACCCTTGATGTTACCTGGTGTTTATGAGATTCCATGCTCATGCAAATTATCTTACTTTGGACAGACAGGTAGGTCTGTTCAGAAACGCATCTCGGAACATCAAGACCACATTCGTCTTCTTAAATCGCAGAAATCTGGCCTCTCTCAACACGGAATTGAAAATCCAAACCATAGGACCCATTGGGAAAAGGCTAAACTTTTACATAGATCTTTATTTAAACATGAACGTTTATACAAAGAAAGTTCTGAAGCCCTACTACACAGACCAAACCTAAACCGCAACGACGTTCGTACTATTCCTAAAGTATGGGAAATTATCATACAAAACTGTGTTAAATAATTAACGTTTTTTTTTTTGTGTACTACTTTAGCACGTTATGCACGTTTTCATGAGATTCTATTGTAATCATGTGCCCTAACTGTATGTTATTCCTAATTTTTGTTTAAATACTGTACTGATGATGTCCTAAGATACTTAAGATGAAATATTTACAATTAAATAATTTTCACTGTGGTTTATACGTGTGTTTCTTCTAATTATGAACGCACCACAGGTTTCGTTATTTAAAAAAAAATCAAGGAATAGGGTGGTAAGAGGTGTAATGTATAGGCACTCAATGATCCATGGTGTTCAAAATAAGATGCGTGCAGAGTGTTTGCCTGGAGGAACGATAGAAAGTGTGGCTATGGCAATTAAGAGGGGTGAAAAGGTGGTTGGATGTTTGTGATGATAGGGATAAATGACTTGAGAGGTAATGTAAATTGGGCAGTGAGAGAGATGAGATTCTTGCCTGAGGTTGTACAAAAGAAGATACAGAGAGGAAAGATGGTATGCATGTTGCCTAGGTATGATAGTGACGAGCTGAGTAGAAGAGCACTAATATTGAATAACATAATATCTAGAATGTGTCAGAAGAGAGTATTGGAATATATAGATGCTTGGAGGGTGTTTGAGGACAGAAAGGAATTGTATGCGAGAGACCACTTGCATTTGAATGAGGAAGGGCATAGGTATCTGGGGAGATTGCTGTTCTGAACGAGTCAGTGTGTTAATGCAGGGAAACTAAACTGTCCAGGATGAATGATAGCAGCGGTGGCCTCTTGTGAGAATGGGTACTTGAGAGAAGGGGGACGACGTCAGGTAACGCTGAGCCCAGTGGAGTCTAGAGGGGATAATGCTGGGTATAGAAATGGTGGCATTTTTATACTTTATACTAATGCAAGGAGTATCCGGAATAAAGGAGAGGGAATTGGTGGTGCTGATAGCATCAGCTTGGCCAAAGATTATTGGGATCACTGAGGCATGGTTGACAGAAGAGGATATAATAACAGGAATAGAAGTAGCAGGGTACAGCATTTTATGGTAGGATAGGAAGGGAAAGCGTAGTGGTGGAGTACTTCTGATGATAAGTGATGACTTATGTCCTCTAAGAGTGGAGACTTAGGAAGGTAGTGACACTAATGATTTTGAAAGCGTATGGTGTGAGGTAGAGGTGGGCAAGGCAGAATATTTAGTGGGGTGTTGCTACAAACCAAGGAGCACAGAGGATGGGAAGCAACAGATGTTTAGACAGTTGACCTTGGAAAGGGCAAGAAGAACGATTGTTATGGGAGATTTTAACTACAGCAGTATATATAAATTGGGGAGAGGAAGATGCATGTAGCAATAAGGGAATGGAATTTCTAAAAAATTCTTGAGGGACAAATGTCTTAGGCAACATGTAATAGAGGGAACAAGAGGTTCAAGAGTTTTGGATTTGGTCATAGCATCAGAAGAGTTGATAATAACTGAAATGACATTCCCCCCCCAGTTGGAGAGAGTGACCATGTGGTTTTCACTTGGAAGTATCAAAGAAAAGGGAACATATGTGGAATTATAAGGCAGGTGATTATAATAGTCTTAGACATCAACTTGAGGAAGTCTCATGGAGAGAGAGGAAGGAATTGGAAGGCCGGGATATCATTAGTGCTTGGGAAATTGTGAAGGAATATTTGTTAGCAGCAATAGTAAGCTGTATTCCACAAGTGGAGAAGAGGGCACAATATTTAGTATTAAGTGGATGACAAACAATATTAAACAGGAACTGCATGTGAAAAAGAGGCTTTGGAAGAGATATAAGGAGACAGGTGAAGAGTAGATGCATGAAGAATATAAGACACAGGCTAGGAGAGTGACTAGTATGGTAAGGAAGGCAAAACTGGAATATCAGAAGAGATTGGCCCTAAGAACGAAAGAAAATCTTAGGGAATTTTTTTAGCTATGTGGCCAGTAGGAGGAGAAATGACTGTGGAAGAATGGTATTGTCGGATAAAAATGGGAATAGAGTGACTGATGCAGAGGACATAGTAGAATTGTTCAATGAACACTTTATTGGAGTATTTCATCCTGCAGGAATCAGTTTTAATGCTAGAGGGATAAGGCAGGTTTGAGGTTTAGAGGTGCAGGAGGAGAGTGTGTTCCAAATACTGAGTACTCTGGATGTCAGTAAAGCTGTGGGACTGGATAGTATTTCACGAGTTTTGAGAGAATGTGCTAAAGAACTGACGGCTCCTTTGACCTGGCTTTTCAATGAAAGTCTGTCTATGGGAAAGGTCTCAAGGGAATGGAAGGAAGGTAAGATAGTGTCATGACATAAGGGCAGAAGCAGACTGAAGTGTCTAATTATAGGCCAGTTTGTGTGTCATCAGTTTTTGTTACGATCTTGGAGAAATTAGTGAGGGACTGTATACAGCATTGGGAAGATGAGGGTAATGTTATCTGTGAGAGTCAACATGGATTTGTGAAGGGGGCACTCTTATTTTAGTAATATGCTAGCCTTTTATAATAAAGTTACAAGAGCAGTAGATGAGAGAAAGGCATATACTACCATTTTGAAGGCATTTGACAGGGTGCCACACGATAAGCTGATATTTAAGTTGCAGCACGTGGGTTTGGATGTCAGGTTGGTCAACTGGATTCTGACACTGTCCGATAGGTATCAGAGAGTTGTATATGGTGGGGAAGTTTCAAGGAGGCAGAGGGTTACAAGTGGGGTCCCACAGGTCTCAGTACTGGGACCTATATTGTTTAACCTTTATACTAATGACATTGCAAGGGGATATTCAGTTGTTTGCAGATGTGAAGCTGGGAAGGGTTATTAGTAATAGTGCAATTGTGGTAGCCCTTCAAGAGGATTTGAATAAGCTTGACAGATGGGCAAATGAATGGGGTGTTAGTTTAATGCAGAAAAATGTAAGGTCTTGAGGTTTGGAACACATGGATGGGACACCGCATACTCTGTTGGAGGAGCTATACTGGAGGAAGTAGGAGAGACGAGATCTGCAGTTGATGATTGATAGAAACCTGAAATTTAGGGGACATTGCAAAGGTGGTGAAGGTAACACAGAGGATTGCTGCAATAATGAGAGCTGACCTGCAGAGATAAGAGTTATCATTTCGTTATATAAGACCCTGATCAGACCACACTTAGACTATTGTTCTCAGATTTGGTCCCCAGGATTTGAAGGGAATAAATTAACTGTGGAAAGGGTACAAAGGCAGATAACAAAGATGATTTCAGGATTGTACAATGTTAGTTATGAGGATCGGCTTTAGGGAATGTGGACTGCAGAGTTTGGTGGACAGAAGGAGGAGAGTTGATATGATTGAGACTTTGGAGACTAAGGGAATTGAAGATTGGCTGTGTGAACAGTGCCAGCATCTCCCGCTGAAAAGGACAGAGTAATAGAATATTACTCTGCTCTGCTAGTCGCCATCTTATCCTTGTATCCACCTTTCCAATCCTGCTTTTCAGTCTTTCTCTCTCTCTCACTCACACACACACAGTAACAGTCCTTTCAAATACTCAACAAAAGCATTCAAATTGAGCCTATTTCTTTATAAACATTGCGAGCTATCTGAAATTTGATCCGTACATTCACAAATTGCAGGCTGTTTGTCATGTACATCTCAGACTCATGCCATTCATTTCTTTTTTCCTTCTAAGTTCAGTATTATCATGCTTAGGTTGCCCCTTTCTCAGCGACACTGTTATCCTTTACCTGTTACAACTTCCTCATATCCCTTTCAATGTATTCCTTTTCTAACATTTCAAGTCATATCGCTTACAACCACCATCACTAATTCTGATACCTTATCGTTCCTTCTGTACAGAGCTGTAGTCTTATGCATCCTCTTATCTACCACACCTCTAGTGATAATATCTATACCATCCTACATTATCTTCAACATATATTTCACCTTAGTAATGCCCTCTCTCACATTTACCCATTTTCACCCCCCCCCCCCCAGATGTCCAATTCTGCCATACATTTCCTCCCATTTCAGAGTTCTTCCACATTTATCGGGGTATGCATAAAACAATTTTTGTAGTATACATCCACTTGGAAAAGTTCACCATAAAAATACAACCTTCGGGCTGAAAAGTTTTATGCGATGACTCACAAGGATCCTAGAATTATCATTAACAGTATACTATAAAAAAAAAAAAACATGTTAGCCCAAAATACTGTACAACTGTTCTTCAATTTAAAAAAAGAAAAAACTTCAGCATTATGACTCATAAAATGTTAAGACACTTGACATCATTCAAAATGTCTACATTCATAGCAGTGCTAAAAGTGCCCATATCCTCTCCATTGCTGTTATACACACTTTGAGCAGTTTTTGTGGGGTACATTTGGTCACCATTTCTTAAATTTACTGACTAGGTACTTCTACTTATTTCTACTGGTCCTGTTTCAGATCAGCTGTTCAACCCTTCACAATAAAAGGACACCTGTGTAACCTTTTATTGTATTTACTTGATGTATTTTTTTTAAATGTTTGTTGATACTTCTAGTTAAAGAAAAGAAAATGTTATTTAAGAGGATCAAGCTATAAAATTAAAAGGCATGGCAGTTTCTTGCTAGCCTCTATGGCATGTGATTACTCACCATTGAGAGACTGCAGACATATGGTATGAGTGCAGCTTGAAAGTGCATGCCACTGAAAAAAGTTTACACTTTTTTTATATATATATCTTAGTATTAACAGTTTTTCATAAAAGTTTAGACACACATTTATATCTCTATCAGGACTATTTGGGCTATAGAATTCAGCAAGGAGACAGAAAAAAAAAGAGGAGGATAGAGACATAAATTGGTACAGCCACAGGCTTGGGAATATGTGTGTTAGACTCATTGTGTCAGGAGGTGAGGGAGAGCAAAAGAGTTATCCTAGGGGATAGTTTGGTCAGCAAAAAATGGGATTTTTTATTGTGGAGAAAGTGATCAGTTGTTTAAATTGCCAAAGAGAGTGAATGTGATTTTATTTAAGATATAGGTATTCTATAAGCTAAAGTGGGAAGTGCTCCATATGATGTCTTTTCAATTTATTTTATTTATTTTTTAAAGTAAATAAAAATATATTTGGTTTTAATGAAAGCATTGTTTCATCAGTTTTTCCTTTATCAAGTTACTTTTTTATTTATTTTCTTGTGTGGTGTAAATATATATCAGCCAGGCAGGCCCGGCTGGTGGCGTGTGTGACGTGTGCAATATACACAGGTGCCGCAGAAGAAAAGGCACCTAAATGATGTCAAAAAATATGAGATAAGAGTTTAAACGAACAGCGAATGGTACACATAATTATGAATGTACGTCGTTTTCTGTTCGGGCCCCTTCAGATCTTCCCGGAAACAAACAAATAAATTCTGAAATTGTATCCTGAACCCGATTATATCACTGTAATATTTGATTAAAATTTACGAAAATATACCTAAAATAGTTCTTTATTTTTTGATGTATCATAAATCAACTTATGATTAATTGTTGAGTTCTGTGTAAAAAAAATTTGTATAAGCAGGACTATTCCGTAGGTAATGTTATACTGTAAAGTGTTGAAAGTTTATTTTTCACTTGGTCAGACTATAATAAATTTAGTTTAATCCTTTATCCAAGTGTGTGCAAAAAAAATTTGCACCTGAAAGTATCTTCAGGACTGGGGCAAAGTGGTACAACACCGGGCGACTCCTTGCAAAGGTGGAGCAAGCTACCAAGTGTGTGCAAACTTTGTTTGCACACACACACTTGGATAAAGGATTAAACTAAATTTATTATAGTCTAAGTGAAAAATAAACTTTCAACATCTTTCTCTAAATCCAGAGTAATTTAATAAAAAGGTGGCACACTGTTCGGCAACTCCTATAGGAGGAGATGACCTTGCTAATGCTTCTGCCTTGGTATCTCCACTTGGGCCTGGCTCCCACCGAAGAGACCTAAATAAAGGTCGAAACTAGTCTGGGTAGTGGCCCTTCCCTTAATGCATAACATTATACATATCTGCAAGGAGATGTGTTTTGCATTGTGGGAGATACTGAGATAGGAGTGCTGGTAGCTTGCTCCACCTTTGCAAGGAGTCGCCCGGTGTTGTACCACTTTGCCCCAGTCCTGAAGATACTTTCAGGCACAAACTTTGTTTGCACACACTTGGATAAAGGATTAAACTAAATTTCTTATACTGTAAAGTGGTTTTCATTTGTTTTTCATTTCCTCTTCTTTTATTCAGACTTTAATCAAAAAAAACTTTTTTGGAAAGACGCTGAACACTAATCTCACACACAAGAAAAATACTAGGCACCGGCACTGCTGCCAGGCATAATTTCCATCTGATTATTTTTACAGAGTAAGCATAATCATTTTTCTTAATTGCGTAAAATTTATTTGGTAGCATGGATACTGTTACCAGTGTTCATTTTTATGATCACTAGAAATACATGGAAAGTGAATCCCAAATGCTTAGTGTAGTTACTAGTCATGTAGGAAGAAGAACACTTTGAAAGTTTTTTCACTTGGTTATACTATAAATTAATTTCCGTCAGCGACATGAGGAACCTTTATCTGGTCTCTTTCGATGAAAGGTGAGTTAGCTGGTCTCATACAGAGGTAGAGTTTTTTTCTCTCCCAGGAACTCAAGTTTTTCATCCCTCAAAACAGACAAACCAGCCAGTAGAACACATGCAGTTTACAGACAAGAATACTTAGAGGCAAAGGAGGGTAACCACCTTTGTATTACGGTTAGATATCCGTAATACAAAGGTGGTTATCCTTGTATTACGGTTAGATAGCCATGGGCACTCAAGTGCCTGTTAAAGCCACTGATGAATGAGTGAATGCTATAAATTAATGATGCCAAGAAATTATATTCTTAGTTTCATCCTTTATCCAAGTGTAAGCAAACTTTGTTTGCTTCACTTGGAAAAATAGCCCAGTCATGAAGTCACTTCATGACTGGGCTATTTGTATATAGAGGTTAATGACTTCACATCAGTTGCCTTAGTATCCATAATACAATGTGCATATTCTTATGGACATGTATAATACTATGCATTATGGGACTCATGAGACCTTAAAGGTCAAAACCTGTCTGTGTAGTGGCCCTTCCTAAAGCAATTGATGTGATGTCATTACCCTCTATATACAAAAAGTCCAGTCATGAAGCGACTTCACTTGCAAACTTTGTTTGCTTACACTTGGATAAAGGATGAAACCAACAATATAATTTCTTAGTATCTTTACTTTATAGGAAGACAATTTATCACTATTTTATTGCTTCAGAACAATCTCATTTGCACTCATGACCAATCATGTTCAATAAAACTCCAGTATCTTTAGTTTCAACTGTTTATTTGGTTCTACTTTTTTAATTTTCTTTCTTTCTTTCTTTTTTTTTTTATGCTCATTCAGCACTACCACATGAATGTTTCAATAGTTATTCTTTTACAGGGATTGGTTCTCATATTCTACTACCACCATTAGTACTGCGGAATGGAAAATTGCTTATAATGAGCATTCTTTTTCCCAACCATTATGAACGCATTATGACAAATGCCAGTATTAGGCTTTAGTCATTATTACATACATACATACATATATAGTGATCTTTCAATTATCCTACTTTCAAATAACCAAACTATTAATTAATCAATCCATGAATGGGTTAATGTGCCAACCAACTTCTGGTACACTGTAATTGTACCTTCAGTTAACCATCACTTGAGTTATCGTATTGAGCCAGCGTATTTATTTTGTGCTGTGGACACATACTTGAGGGAATACTTCACATATGCTACTTGGCAAGAGTGCTAGAGGAACAAAATTAAATAGATGAATAACGTTACTTAATGAACAGAAGCAAAGGCTTTTGCTTATATAATAAAAGCTTTTTTTTTGCTTCTTTTGCTTTAAAATTAAGAAAATGAAAAATTAAATGATGCACATGATATATTGCAAAGGATACTTTTTACATTATTCTGAGCAAACATTGTACACCTATATTACTGTGATACTGTAGGTTTTAACTATTTCACGGGTGTATTACTATAAAAGCAAGTTCTGAAGACATTTTAAAAATTAACATGTATACTTATCTTTGTGCCTTTCAAGAAAAGTGATCTGTAAGAAATGAATATGCATTTTAAAAGCATTGAAACAGACACGCTCATGCTACATAGTGTCACATAAGACTTCAAAATGTGATATAATCACCAGAAAGAAGTTTAGAAATATTTCATATCCCCAAATCAGTGATATCACCACTGAAAATATATTTATTGTATTCTCTGGTAACTTGTAAATCCTAATATTATGAATGAAAATAATTCTGTGTAAGAAATTTGTTACAAAAACTTGTAACGAAGTTTATATTTACATATTTTTAGGCTCAACTGAATTTAAGTGGAGGACAATTCTGGCTTTGAATGAATATCCTTTCTATAAGGAGCAGGACTGTGTGTGATTGTCATGGCACCCAGGACCAAATCTTCAGTTCCACCAAAAGACACAATGGATGGTTCTCCAACCTGTGATTCTGAATCTTCCAATGAACATTCCAGTAAAAGATTAAAGTCCAAAAAACATGGTGGAATGGACAAAAATAGTGATGAGTATAAGCGACGCCGAGAACGCAACAATTTGGCTGTGAAGAAATCTCGTACCAAAAGTAAATTAAAGACCCAACAAACACTAGATAGAGTAAATCAGTTAAGAGCAGAGAATGAGATGCTTGAAGCAAAAATTATGATTCTTACAAAAGAATTGAGCTTTCTTAAAGATCTATTCCTGTCTCATGCTGGCAGTGCCCATGGCCAACAACTAACCGAAAAGGATTTGAGGTTGCTTTTAGAAGAATCTGAACAAACAATGAATGGCCAAATGTTAGCAAATACTCCACCACCAGATGTAGGAATCTCTGTTCAATCATAAGTAACAATTTATCATCTTCAGACATGAGTTTTGCAAAACTGTGGAAGTTTTTGAGCTAACTCATTAGAACATTGTCATTTATAGTTATCATGGCAGTGCCTGTTCTCCAACTTTGCAATCTCTAATCATTGGTTGCACTTATTTTTAAAAAAAATTGGCAGCTATACAGTATCATTTTAGTTTTTCAGTGTGATGTAGCTATTCTTTAATTGATTGTGCTGCTTTTTTATGACTTAATAATTTTAATCATGTTTTGTAATTTCTTTTGTTAATGAAATATTTTCGCATTAGAGCAACTAAATTTTTATCATGCAGTGAAAAATTCACATGAGATGTATAAATGTGTTTTGCATTAACATTTCACATAACTAAAGGCAAAAAAAAAAAAATAATAATAAATAAATAAAAATAAAATAAAAAAAAATAAAATTCTACAGTGACTGTTGTAATATTTGGATTCTCCACTTTTGAAATGTTTAATGCATAACATTTCTGACTATGCTGTATAAATATGCATTTAGAATTAGTATGTTTATAAAGTGATTTTTTAAAATGAAGTTTTTGAAGTCTGTTATGGATCCCAGTTAGATTGGCCTTACATTTCCACCAGTTTTATGAATATTTTATGAATATCCATAAGGTATATTTAATAGATAACTAAACAGTTGAGGATTATTTTAAACTTAGTATTATTGAATGTTTTAATACCAGTGGTTTGACTCAATTTTTGTAGACTATTATTCTCATAATTGTCATGTAGTAGATTTCAAAGGATAACAGCAAATGCTCATTAAGAGAAAATTTATTATTTGGAATTCATTATTTAAAATGTGAAAGATATTTAGATTTAGCTGTATTCATGTCTAGATCTAATTTCAGATTTAGTGGCATGATTTTCTTTTTTTAATTTTTTTTGGATATGACTAATTCCTACTAATAAAGGTGTTTAAAAAAAAAAAGGTAAATGATTGCACCATGCAAAAATTCATACAACCCATGTGTACTGACTAGTGTGCATAAAATATCTCTATTTCATTAACCCTGCTATAAAGAGGAAAAGCTCGAGTTAATTCAGAAGATTTCATTCTAGCTGCTTATTGGTTGTTTTGTATAGCAACTAAACTGATTTCTTTGTGTCCTTTTAGAATTTTTGATAAAATTAAAATATTTACTATGACAGTCTTATAAAAAAGGACAAAAATATATATTCTGGACTGATTTACCGTCCTAAATGGTGGAGATGGAGAGTTGTAGAGCGCCCTCCCTCAATAAGTCCTTGGACTCCTTGGAAGTGTCATGTAATAATAATAATACATTTGAATTGTTTTAATCAGTTTCAACCTTATCAGTAAAATACTTAAGCAGCTACAGGTTGTTTATTTTATTTTTTATTTTATTTTTTTGTTACTTGTGAAGCTAAGTAAATTAATGAAGCTAAGTGGGGGAGGTGTATAAATTTGACAAAAACGGAAACACAGAAACCATTGCTCAAATGTAGTGATATTTCAATGTTTGAAAACAAAGTGCAAAAGATTTGTGAAGTAATTTCAATTTGTCAAATCTATAATTTTAAAATGCAAGAAAATGTAGTTTTAAAGGTGTTGACAACAGAAAATGGAATGAATCAAATGATCCCTGAAAAATCCTGGTGTTTAGAGAGCATCAAATATGCTTGCAGTGCGGTAAAATAAACAATTTTCCAAGGGGAAAAAAAAATCTGAACACGTAATTTGAACACATCATTGCTTTATTTAGTTCAGATTACCAAAATTGCACTGAATATATAAATAAATAGAAAGGTGCTTGTTCATTTGCTGCACTTTTATGGAGACATATTGTAATTGATGGAATTTTGAGTTTGTAAACAAGTTTTCATAATAAGTTCAGAAAATGTTGCTTCTTCATGGTGTGATTACATATTAAAAGAAATATGAAACTTCTGATAGCAAGAATATCTCCTTTTAATATTCAAACTCTTGCCAAAGATATAAATAAGAGACTGAGTAATCTGTTGAAAAATAGTCTAGGAAGAAAATCCACTCACAACTCATCCATTCAGTATGTGATATAAAATGTTGAATCTTCTCTTAAAAGTTAGCAGAAATAAGTAGTGTAAAAACAACAATATTCTTACCATGTTGGTAATAGATAATATAAATTGATTTTTTTAATATTTTATAAAATTTATAACAAATTTATAAAATTTGTTATAAATTTTGAGTAGATAATCCTGTCATGAGCTTAGATGAGATAAAAGCCTGAGGGCAGACAACTTTCAGTAATTCTTTAAATTATTTAATATATCTTAGGGATATCTTTTGCTTGTGAAAGTATATTAGCTTTGTAGTATAAAACCATCCCTCACCTCAACAGCAGTAACACCACAAAAGTTTGTTAATTCTTCAGCTGTTTTGTTCAGAGAGGAAGGTAGTGGAGGTTAGTAAGAGTATAAAGTATATTATGTAGATGATGCATAGAACTTGGAAGTATATCAGGCTCCAATATTTCCACTTATGCTGCCATTTCCATTCTACGTCTCTTTCTCAATTTCTTTGACTTCTTCCATAACTAGCCCTTTCTCAATGACTGGAATCAGCGAGATTGTTTTTTAGGTGCCATAACTTATTAATTAGAATATATTCTCTGTATACTTAATTTTTGTAACATATAGCATTTGTGATTTTCTTGCTTGCTGTTCATTCTTTTCTAGAATATATCTGTAATAGTTGCAATTTCATTTGTGTGAGCATTCTTACTGATGAAATGGAAGATAAGTCCAATCTATTCTGACCCTATTATCATGGTCTTCAGATTTTTTGATGGAGTCAAGATGCATTGAAGGTCCTCACTATCAGTTACACTGTTTATGAAACAATGTCTTAAACTGGTTTGGTATTTTTGCACTCACCACACTCTCAGACAAAAATTCTGCTTGTTCACTGCTCTCCAAGCACAAAGACTTGCTCCTCATTCCCTTCTTCACACTCTTCTTGTAAAACTTCTAGGAATGGCCTCTTGTTCTGTTCATGATTTTCCACCCATTCTATGAATTTTTTTTTTTTTTAGATTAGTCTGGTATTAGTCATCACCAACTTTCTCAGTCATCATGTTACTTCTCCTACTTTCCTCCCAAAGCTCTGTATATGGAATTCTTTCAGTTGTCATCATATCCAATATTCAAGAGACTTGATACCATGTTATCTTCTCTAGACCCCTTCAGGAATCTCATCTCTTTTGAAAAAAGTAAAAAAAAAAAATCAGGTGAATTTTTTTGCACAGAAAAGGTGGCTAAATGCACCCTGACTAAGTCCACTGTATAGTGGACTACAACTCTTTTTTGCAAGTGGCATTTTCTTCTTTGTTACTGTAACTTCATGTTCATTGACTTTACTTGAAGAAACATCTTTCCTGTTTCTTCAAGCTATATCCAATTAATTTGATGAGAATTGGAAAGTTCGCTTTTGTTGTGCTTTGTTATTTCCTTTCTTAAATTGCAGATTAGTATTATTCTGTAGGTATGGTAAACATTTTTATGAGCATCAAGATTTGCTATATTTTGCATGCTGAGGAAATAGAAGGTTTAGCTTCATGGTATTCTACAACTGTTTTTTTGATACAGTACATTTTATATGATAAATTACATTATGAATTAATTTTGTCATCAAAATTTTATAAAATCTGGATGTAGGAAAAAAGTAACCAAAAGGATAAAATATCTCACTGTACTTCCACACCAGTCTTTATGAAGCTGATTGCAGATAACTGTATCAGAAATCATAGATGAGATAATTGTTTCTGAATCAATAAATGGACTTTTCTATCATCAGTTTACATGCAAATTTTTGGAAATAATATCCTAGTCAAAACAGTGCTCTCATTGGAAATCTATAGCATGCATTAGCACCATGAACAGACCAAGTATATTAGAAAACCTTCCTCAAGTTACTAGATGTGGTCTTTCTTATGCCACCTTCAGGCTTCCAGTAAGCAATATAGTGATTTCACACTAAGCAGGATCTATTAGTAGGCTACGCTATCGAAGCCAAGACATATACTTAGTGATCTGGGCTAGGTTTATGATTAAAATATTTTCTTGAGAAAACTTATTTTCTGTCATGCTTAATAACTAATCTAAGAGTTCCTTGAATGTTTAAAGAAAATAATACTTAAGACCTTCCATCTAAGGTAATTTTATTGCCTTAGTTGGCAGATATAAAAAAAATTATAGAAGCACTAAAAAAAAGTATATTGCAAGTAGAAATGATATAATTTGACAAACACGATTTTCATATGCCTTATTTTTTAAATGTTATTACCTTAGATTGTAGTGATGTTCAGAGTTGTATGTTTAACTATGAGAATACTTGAGTATACTCATGTCACATCAAAGAACAAGTTTACTTAATCATCATATTGTAGCAGAATTATCTTCATGTCATCAAAATACTTTTTATTATACAAAATCAAACTTGATTATATGACATAATTATGAGCCATCAAAATATAATTACAAAATTAGCAGTAATTCAGGCCACATTTGGATTTTTTTGCACAGATTTGGTCACCTGGTTATGTTGGCGATAAGGAAACATTGGAGAGGGTACAGAGATTTGAGTAACTATCTCAGGATTCTAGAATGTCAAGTATGATGACAAATTATGGGAATGTAGATTGCAGAGCTTAGTAGATGGGAAGAGAGGAAGTGACATGATTGAGACATATAAGTTTGCAAGAGGAACTTATACAGGGAAATTATTGCATAGGGTAATGGAAGAACAAGAGTTAATTCCTGGAAACAATACAAAGGTCATGTGAGTAAAGAAATGAAAGATTTTTTGCATGGCAAGTATGAATGAGTGGAATGCATTGCCAGAGTGGGTTGTGAGTGCTCCTCTGCTTCAATGTCTTTAAACTGTGGTAGTTATCGTGGTCTGTGAGTATTGGACCTTCCATGATGCATCTTCGGACTCCATGGAGGCCTGGAAGTAATACTAATTGTTGAAGACAGAAAGGCCCCCACTGATGAGTGGAGAGCAATTATCTTGGCTTTTGATGCATGTTAAAATATGTGTGAGAATGTTTTACAAACAGACGTCATTGTAAAATTCCATGCTGTGATTATTCTAATTGAGCTACTGTATAGAAAGGCAGATATAATTTTGCTGAGTACAGAATACTGTGCTCCTATATGCTGTACGCGAAACTCTCAGACTAATTTTTTGCTGAGACAAATTTGAGAACTGCTGGTTGGAAGACTTTTGAGTTACCATCTCTGATCCATTCTGGTCTATTCTTATTTTCTTATTTTATTTTGTTAATAGATTATTCTTATTTATTTTGTTAATAGATAAGTTTCATTAATTTTTTTTACACATTATATAAATGCAGATTATCACTGAAAAGAGACCATTGTAATTATTCTGAGAGTACTAATTATGATTGCTAGAGTAGAACAATGAATCAAGCCTTTTCTTTAAATTTAAAAGTATTGTTTAATTATTAGGACATCCATTTATCAGACTTTATTTAGTGTAGAATCTGATAGAGCAGGTGGCCAACTTTATTTTACATTTTTACGTTCATAAGCAAAATTACTTCTTTGCAGTTTTTGTTCCCATAACAGTCTGAATAGATCACTAACAATAATGTTTGAAAAGGAAATAAAATCTCAAACTCTTATATGAGGGGGGGGAAAATAATGTTATTTTTATTTTTCTATAATATAACATGAGTTAAGATTATAAGAATTATTCTTACATCTCGACCAATTTTGAAAGGGGGAGAGGTGGGGAGTTAGATTCAGATAATAACTATGTTTCATTAATACATGTTATTTAGGACGACAGTGGTGAAAACAAAAGAATTACATGACTATGCAATTACAATGCAGGTGGTTAGTGTGCTAGTTTGATTCTTGTCATTGCCTTGACAGAGCCACTGTACCCTTAAAGTTTGTCAGTTTTAGGTCGTGATTGAGACATTTTCATCTGTCCTTTTCTAAGATTTTTTTTTGATGGTGCAAGTCAAGGAAGGTTCATCTACAAAGGAGGATGAGGGGGAGGAATTGAACTAAGTGAAAATATACTCCATTTAAACTAGTTTGCATTAAGGAAGAATATTTGATTATACACTAGGACTAACTAACTGTTAAAAGGTTCAAGAGCTAAGAACATATTTCTGTACAAGTTGACAAGCTTTTCTTTACTAAGTGCTTGATATCATATATGACATACATGCATTTTAGTATCCTTCGTTAGAAAACGCACAAAGGTGTATATCCTTGCACTTGACCATTAGCTTCTCAGGTAGATTTTATTAACATTGTATAGATGGTAATAAGGCAGTCAGACTGACAAGACACTGTTTTAATGGAATATGTTAAAAAGATAAAAGTTTGACTCTTTGACTTGGTTATATAATGAAACTGGAAAAGTCTGACAGCAGTAGAAAGAAGGAAAATGCCACTGTTGAGTTTTATTACATCTAACAATGAGTTACAGATCAATCTGCAATTTTGGAATATTGGATAATGTAAGGTAAAACTCTATGTAATGCATTTGAGTGGATTGACATTTTGAATGTTGTAAAGGCATTGAATAGATTACTGTGCAGTAAGTTGTTTTAGCAGAATAAAGATAAATAAATTGGTGACTGCGTTTAGAAGATTGGTTGTTTAATAAATATCACTGAATTGTTTGGGGGGAGGCAGTGATATTTGGAGATATCACAAGACTGTCCTTGGAGAACCATTCATTTGCTACCTGATGGTGTCAAAAAGAGAGAGAGAGATCAAAATGTAATGCCAACAAGAAAGTTTGAATGGTACAAAGGTTAGGAATTAGATGTAAGGGCTGTTTTATAGGAGGAGGGATAATAACTGATGAGTGAACTCTCACAGAGAGAGATTATAAAGAAAATACAGATGACTGCTTCAATAACGTGGATACTGATAAGTGGTCCATGGTAGATCAAGGAAGATGCAAACTGAATAAGGTGTGGTGAGGAATGGATTTTATCAATGGAAATACACTGTAAGTAAACTGCTGCCAGTCCATTTTAAGTCATCCATTTCGTTAACCATGCTGTATCAAAAGACATGTTTAGTCTCACAGTAAGAGTTTTGGTTATCTAACTTGCTCACCAAAGGTACTAGTTGAGTGTAATGCGTGTGAAGCCTTTCACGGATCTGCTCTGCTAATGCCTTTTATTCCACATGAGGAGCAAGCAATGTTGTTCTAACTCTACCTGTTTTGGAGAGGGTGCAGTTCATTCTCCACTGTTAGCCAATCAGAGATAGCTGGACCAAGACTATCACTCCTTTCATTGATTGCATTGCTATTAAAAAAAAAAAAAAATAAAGAGAAAGAGAGAGGGGAGCAACAATTATAAATGAATATAAGGTAGAAAAATTATAAAATTATTCTCTTAAACTTACTGAGACCTATAGGGAGTCCAAAGATTTGTGGATGGACACTCCATGCTACAGATTTCACTGTTTACACTACTTAATCCATCTGTCACTAAAAGTGTATTTTTTCTCTAAATTACATGTGTACTTCTGCTGAATTGTCTGTATGTGAGATGAAAAAACCTTGCTACTTCTGTATAAGGTTGGCTGATCTTCAGTTGAAAAAAAAGTCCATATGAAGATTCTCCTCTCCTTTAGAATCAAACTGGGTCTTTTCCAGTTAAAAGGAGCTATGCCCGGTCATCCTTCCAACTGTGCTATGGAGGTACTTTTTTTAACTTTATAAAAACACGCATGTAAGATGTCTGCAAGAGTTCAAAATTGAAATGCTAAATTGCATTTAAATTTCAACTTAGACACTTTCTTACTACAGACCATTTTAAAAACAATGTGAAACATGCTATGAAGAGTGCCACTTTGTAATTTGGATTCATTTCTTTTATATTTTCAGTAATATCAGAAATCCAAATGACATATTTACAGATATCTGGAAAATGACCAAAGGGACTTGTAGTGAAAGAGCACATTCATTACAATCAAAAGACATTTCCTATATTTGACATTGATGAATAGAAAAACATTAATAAAAATGGACTTCTCATTATAAATGGTATTCATTTGACTTTTACCGTACAATTATGTTATACTGTTAAACCTAAAACCCATCAGTTGGGGTGGGGGGCGTGGAAAATTTGCACTCTGCTGTAACTATTGTAATACAATAATACTCATTATGTAGAAACAAATGTAATTTTTCCTATTTATTTGAAATTCTAAACTGTCCTGTTTATGCAGCACATTTATTCTCCCGGTGTGATGTTTTTGACTTGATAATATAAATTTATTGATTTTAGATCTTTTATTTGTACAGTATTTGAAAACTTACAAAAAAGTTGGTATGTGCTGCCTAAATGAGTGGGTGTAGCTGATAGTCTAAATGTGTTCAGGCTAAGAGTGATGATTATTTTAATAGGGTAGTCTGCTTTCTAGAAAGCATTTAAAAATAAATAAAAATTCCATTTGCTAGCTGTACCTTTAGAAAGTAAGGCACTCTGTTACCACAGACCATTTTAAAAACAATAGGACAGTATTTCTTAAAGCAGTGTATTATTCACAAAGTTATTTTGAAGGTATTTCTAGACAATTCTGTAGCTGTTAGTTTTAATATTGAGCTAAATTGATGGTCTGGTTGACTGAGTGGCTAGCATCTCTGCTCTCCAACCAGACTATGTATGTTTTGTCGATGTCTCTACATGGGAGATGAATTTTATCACCTGTATAAGACTACCACTCTACTTATTGAAAGCGTGAAGTGGCTTGAAAAAGGTTTTCTGGATTACTTTAACCCTTAGCCCACCAGCACCAGGACTGCAGTGAATCCTGCTGTCAACATGCATGCTTTGTTGATGCCTTTACATGGGAAATAAATTATATCACCTCTATGAGACTACCACTCTGCTTGTTTGGAAGCCTGAAGTGACTTGAAAAAAGTTTCATATTTGGCTTGTAGAGCAGAGTTTTCTGGATTATCTTAGCCCATCAGTACAAATACTAATGTTCTGTAGGTGGAATTTGTATTTAGAAGAAATTGAATATTCTTGAACTGTCTAATGCATATATGCTCTTTTGAAGCTCAACAGTCAAATGCAGTTAACCTCTCTGCCAGAAAATTATTGTAAAATCAGACCTACCTGTGAACACAGTTATTTAAATTTCAGACTAAATTCACTGCCCTGTGATCTGTTTATCTTAGCTTAAATTCCAAATAATGCAAAACTGTTCATTCTTTTCATGTTGGAGAAAAATATTTTTATATAAAGCTCCTAAATTTTAACTTTTTTTAATTAGGAGCTCTTACTTTAATATTAATTGACTCATATCACAGAGTAAGAATCAACCATCAAATTTTAAAAATTTTCATTATCAAATTCTTAAAATTTGATAGGATCGGTTTAGTAATTTTTATCCTTTTAGTTTGTAATGTCTCCTGTTGGCTATTTCTTACCACATAATGCATGATCCTGTGAGCTCTAGTACATCTGGAATTAAGGATTCTTTGCAGTAAAGTATATTAGATTAATAAGAATTTGAATACATTATCCAGTCATTGCTTTATCCAGAGGACATGACACAAAGTTCATATTCCTTGTTTGTTATTTTGTATGTGAATATACTGGCAAGTGTGCATAAAAATGTTTTGAATTTTTCTTAACTATACAGGATATTTACATGACATCTGATCTTCTAGTTAATGCAACCTTTCCTCTGGCCTAACATCCAAAAAATTGTACCAGTGTACAATTTATTGGATGTTAGGCCATTATTTTGAGTTTTATCTGAACACTCCATTCTAACATGATTATTCAAAACAACTGATCTTCCTGCAGAACTGAGGGAATTGGATACCATGGGAGTGCATTCTTTTTCATCCCATCTTCCCTTCCATGTTAAGCTCAGTGGTCTGTCATTCAAAGTAACCAGTCTTCTCATAAACCTGATCACTGCTTATGATATGGCAGTTAATACTATCTGCTATATCTGCAAATTGCATCTGGCCAGTTTGCTTGTTTTGCAGAATGAAAAAAACCCAAGTTTCCAGAAAGGGGGAACCCTGCAACCTCTATATGAGACCAGCTAAACTCAGATAAAGATTTATCACATTCTGGAGAGTATTTTGAATCCATGCTTTCCAACCATAGAGCTTTGTCAAAACAACAAAGGTTTGTATTCTGTTCATTATAAAATTTATTTTTGCTATCTCAGAGGATCCCAAAGTGGGGGTGGTGCAAGTTGAAGGTTAATATAAAACGCTTTTTTTTTTTAAAAGAAACATTTCTCAAATCCTTTGCTTGGTTTAGGTAGTTTGTCATAACTCATAGTCGATTTTAGAAAGCAAACAACAAACTTTATAAATGCTCCAAATGTATTTTTAAAATTTAAATTTGACAACAATATAACAAAAACAGAAGCCAACTCTTTGCAGTAACACTTTATATTTGTCAAGTATTTCAGTTTCTATTTACCTTTATAGTATTAAACAAAAATGTATATTCAAAGCTAATTTTTTTTATGTTGTTAACCTGTTTATTTGCACTTGTGCTTGGAAGGAAACATGACATTTATAAAATATTTTAAAGTGGAGGAGCAAGGTATAAAAATTTTTGAGAATCTCTGCCCTAGCTGAAGGATACATAGAAACTTACCATGTAAATATTTATCCATAAAGTGAAATGACAATCTGCAACACAACAGATTATCATTTCTCAGTCAGTTCAGTTTTGTATACTACCCAAAATGCATTATTCCATGTTCCTATGTTTGACATTACCTCATTATTTTGGGTCTGTCATGTTCATATCATTTGGTAGGTACATCACTCCATATTAGCATGCTTGATATGTTTTTGAATGAGGAATGCAGAATTCTTGTCATTTTGATTTGGATTTAATAAAGTATAATGCTTTAACTGAAAAGCACTCAAAGAACTGTTCATCTTCTTTAGGCTAAAGTATATAATAATAGATTTATAATTGATTTACATGTATATTTTTGTGTTCTAATAAGAAACAAAATCATTACTTCAAAATCATATTGTGAGTGATAACATTGTTCAGATGCTTGAACAATTTTAATTACAGTATTGGAAATTTTATATCATTCTTTGCCCCCCCACCCCCCCCAAAAAAACATTTGATGATTGTAGAAGAAATTCAGTGTATATGTGGATTAGTTTCTATTAAATCTAAAGAATTTTGCTTCCTTAAAGCATTAGATGGAAGCATGTGGATACTTATTATAATCTTGAGTAGAAAGAAACAAAAATAGGTAGCCGGTAATTTTTTTTCTTATTGCAAAAAAGCACCTTGAATACTAATCAAGTGTAATGCTTTCTCTCCTCTCCTCCCAGACTGGATTGTATGGTACAGGCTGACTGGATTCAAGTCATCAGGTGTTAAAAAGATTCCAGAGGATGTGTGTTGAGAGGGAGGGAGCTGCATAGATGGACATGTGTGAACTGTGATCTTCAGCCTGCCTAATATTACTGTTCATAATTTCAAAATATATTAAGAACTATGAATGGTTATGCTGATTATCAGTGAAATTATCACACATTATTTATTACTAGAAAAAAGCATATTAGAGGTTAAAAAAAAAAGATAGCAAGAACAGGAATTTCTTAATTGCATTAAAGTAGTGACTATGAAATTTACTTTTTACACATTTGTCTGTTTGGTTTGAATAATTTTGCTTTTAGTTTTAGATAGTTCTGTTTCATATGTTAAGGAAAAGCTTTATAGTTCATAATTTATCAGATGTTTTTTTGTCAGTTTTATTGCATTAACAGAGAAAGTTCATGAGTATACTGTTTTGGATATCAAAACATTGCACTTTCAGCACTATTAATAGTCATCAGAAATATAATCCAGCAAGTAAAATTGTCACCCTTCCCCCACCATGCCAGTTTTTTTTCTGCTGGAACTTGTGCCAAAATTTATTATACTAATATAATCTGTTTGATACTTTTTTTGCTACCCTTATTTTGTAGCTTTTTTGTTCTTATATATGATTGTTTTTAATCAGATGTATGTTTAAGATCATAACCTTACATTTCTGATCTCAGCCTAATCATGTGTGTCATAATTGTGCAATAATTTAAAAATACTGAATTGGTAGTTGCAAACCAGAGTTAATTATACATATATACAATAAAAAATGTCTTCTCTAACCCTTCCAAGCAATATGATATGATATGGTGAAATTTCTCAGTGATTTGTTTTAACATATTTCTGCTGGAGCAAAAGCTACATATATTTAAAATATTTCCATTTGGCTGCAAGGTAATTTTGATTTTTAATTTGAAATTTAAAAAAACTTTAGTGTCTTTTTTTTTTTTCAAAAATTTTAAACAAAATATCTTCATTAAAAAAAAATCAAATTCAGAAATTGTTAATAGATTTAGTTTAATTCAAAGTTCGGGTTTCTCTGCTTGTGCAAAAAGACAGATTTTGGATCACTTGTTCATTTGTGATTTTTGCTACACAAGCCTACTACCACAATTCACATACAATTTGTATGACCTGCAGGTACAGACTCAATGAAACCTATTTGATATATATCAGCTTTCTGTGTAGGCAACAATAACAAGGTAGGAAAATAACCTTATCTTTAATTTAACTGATAATTATTCAGTATCAAGCATTTTCCTTTTTGGATTGAATATTGTAGTATAAACAAATGACCACTTGTCGAGCATTTGTTTTCATATGTAATTTTCCACTTTTTTTAAAATATGCATCACTCCCACACATGGCAGGACAACGAGGCCTTTATTTATGTAATAATTGCTGTGTGCATACTAAATGCCATGTTCAGAGAAAATTTATTTGAAGTAGTTTTATGCGTTACTTAATGGCATGATGTTTTTAATAGTAAATGTTTTTTTGTGCTCCAGCAGAATCATAGATCCACCTTTGCTTGCCAACTGGCATTGGAGAGTTGCATATTTGTTTACCATTGCATTGCTGATATATTTTTTACATTCTCATTTTGGTCTAGGTGGGTTTTTATATGTGGTCATGTCAGTATTTGTCATTAATTGTTTAGTTTTTTCTTCTTTGTTACAGTAATAAAAAAATCATTGTGTATCACAAAGAAAGTAATCCAGAGTGTTGCACAATACTGCATTGCATGAGTGTGACTGTAGAGTTGAAACCAGTAAATTCTCAAGCAAATGAAAAGCTTGTTAGAAGGATGTGAAAATAACCGCTGCAAAATAACACTATTGAAAGCCTGTTATGGTTATCATCGGCCAGCTCCATGAAAGCGTGTGGAGTGACTGCAAGAAAAAGTAAAAGAAATTTTATACGAACTTACAATACCTGCTCGGGTATTGTAAGTTTGATATCAGAAGACTAAACAAACTTTTTTTATTATCTGAAGTGTGATATTACCTATCACTCATGATGGGGAATTATTCTAGTAAATATTTAAGAAATAATGTCGATTTTTGATTGGTGATTGCTGGGCTGACAGAACAAGAGCAAAAATCCCTTGTTTGCAGTTCTGCATATGTACTATAATCAGTACATACTCCACACAACAATAAAAGCTCTTCTTCCCCTTCAGGTTTATCAAATGATACAGATACTTAGTGTAACTTCAGACATTTGATGCTTTATTCAGCTACAGGAATTTCTCTTACACTACATTTTTTGAAGTGCTCTAAAAAATAATTTCTCAACCTCCTTGTTAAACCTAAGAATATGGATTTTAATCAATAAATTAATTTTCACTAAGGAAATATATATATAATATGAGTCAAGCAAGTAAGAAGCTCTTGTTCAGATTGTTACCAAATTTAACATGAGAGATAGGCTGTAGATGAGTCTAAGGACTCCCTGAGGTCACCCATAATAATAATAATCTTGTCAACACAGATTCTCTGCTGTCCACTGAGTAGGGTCCAAATCGACCTGAAACAGCCATCAGGGTGGCAAAACAAAGATATTTTTTAAGTGCAAATCCCTCTTGGAAATCTGATCTTTTAATTATAGTAGTTCATTACCAAAGCACATTCTTGTGCTGAAAGCTGCTATTGCTTCTAAGTTATATAGAATTGCACTTTCAATATTTCTATTTTTTATTACATTAGGCTGGTAGAAACATTTCTACTGACCTAATGTCTTTTCTTCTGATGATGAATTAATTTCCGCTAATAATTGATATACTCCAATTTTTTACAGTAGGTTTTTTGTGTATTCGTGTAAAAAAAGAAAATTGCAAAATACTCAGTAAACTGAGCTAGACTATGTAATGTTACGTATGGATACCAGTTTTTGAAAACCTTTTTTTGAATAAAACCAATATATTAATCATTTTTGAAAATACACTATACTCAGAAATTGCCCGGTAGATAAAAGCATGTTGTCTTCAGGGTTTGGGTAAAAGGAAGAAGCAGTTTCAAAATATCATACGATGTAATTGAATACAAGCTTGTTGCTCCAAAAGCAGTATGGAAAACCTTATTATCAAGTTGGGTCTGTAATTGGAAGATACTACAGACAATCTTTGAAATATGCATTTTTAAAAAATTTTTTTTATTTTTATTTTTAGATTAACTGTTGGAAATATGTACTTTTCATGTTTTGTGTACCTCCTGGTTTTTATTTTAACATGTGACTTAATAAAATAAAACTTGGTAATGAAGTTTTATCTGCCAAAAAAAGTCATTTTTGTACATGGCATGAATGCAATAATTGTCCCACATATGAAATGTATTGTGATTCAATTAGATGGTTCATAAAATTTTCTATGAATAATTTACCTGCTCAAAAATGGAGTGGCAATAGTTTGATACTTAAGAAAATGTTCTACGAATTTTAGTATTTTATTACATCCAAGCAATTTAAGCACAAAGTGTACATTGTAATGCTACACTGAATATTTACTATCACAATTTATGATTCACATTCATTAGTAGTAATTTGAACATTGAAATGCAACAGCTATGAGCTGCTTTTATGGAGGCAATTCTTATAGTAAAATAATAATCTGTAATTTGCCAATGGTAATTCAAGTGATATTGATAAAATCTGATTCTTTGCATCAAAGATATTGAGCTCATAATTGCAATAATATCTTCCATATTTGAATCTTATCAAAAATGTTTATTGCAAGACACTTACTACATTTTAATATGTATTTTAAAAATGGTGTTTTCAATAACTTAAACGGATGTTTTTTTTTGTTTTTTTTAATACAAGAACCAGATAATTAGTGTATCAGACTCGGTGTGATAATGTTTTGAAAGTGTTATAGCTGAGAACAGTAACATTTGCTCAATAAACAATCATGAATGAAATTCTAATTTTTATGTGGCAGTTGTTTAACTTTTGTGATGTGTTAAGTTTGTTCATGATCTCATTGTGTTGTTTCTGATACATCTATACCTGTGATTTGTACTGCCAGCACATAACCATACAAATTTTAGTGTACTTTATATAAGTGAATGTTTTTGCCTTTTGTCTAATCTAAGAATAAATTTTTTTTTTCCAATAGTTCAGATGTTGATTTCATTCTTTGATTAATGTTAAACTTCACTCATTCTAATACACTTTAATACAAATTAGATTCTCTGCAGTTTTATGAAATGCAGATTGTTTTTTTTTTTGTAGATACTTCAATTACTGTCTACAAAAGTACCTATCTTAAGGAATTAGGAATGAAATTAAAATGTTGAAACAACATATTAGTATAAATCATAATGACCAGCTGCTAATTTTCATTGTACCCTACATATAACTATAGCATTTCTAGTAATTTATTAAAACCTGCTGTTATATTGGTGCATAAAATTGTAACCGTCTTTGAACGAAATCAGTGAAAATGACCATATTAAGATTAAAATGTCATTGATTTAACTTTTTAATGAGATGCTCAGGATTTTAAAAATGGCTTGAAATCGAGTCCCAGGAATGTGCTTCTCATCGGTGCATGCTTCCAGACAGTTTCCCATTGTCTGCTCAAATTGCTTGATGTTTCCTTTTTCTGACTTAATTGCTCAGTCTGGTTAACAAATATAGGATAAGTCTGTGCAGTAGTATATCAAAGTGCAATGCATTACTAGAAATGCTACAGCAGTATTCATGAGACAATTAAGAATAAGATTTTGTCATTATTGTTTAAAACTGCAATCAGATTTGGTTTCAGTAGCTTCTCCCTGCACCAAGTTTTCATTAGACCAGCTCTTTCCAGTATTACAGCTTTCACATGTATGCACATGTGAAAGCTATAATACTGGAAAAACTATAATACTTATTCCAAATTACCATTTGGCAGTGATTCAAATTGTAATTTGAATCACTGCCAAACTGTTTGGGTCTGTTATAGCAATATTTTAATCAGTCATCCAATTTATTCATATTAGATTTGACTAATTTCAAAATATTTTAGAACATCAAAAAGTTTCCAGATTTTTATCCATGATTTCTGTTCCTCTTTCATGAAGAGTTTTGTAGTAGCAGATTCACTGTATTCTTACTTATCCATATGCACCATCTATTCTCATTGTAGTGTGTGTTCGTTCTCTGTGAGTACGGTTTAATCAATATCTACACTGTCATTAGCCCAACCACAAATGTTCCATTTTTTTTTCATCCAGCATATGTGTAGTAAGTTTTTTTTTAAAATAATCCTATAAATCCACACCTCCCAACATCATTATTCTTTCCTCATCAGCAATGCTTTCAGATCTACTCTGAAGCCTCTCTCTCATAGACAGTTCAGAACACGATATTGTATCCTTATTCCACAAAACTTATAATGTACACACACAAATACTCAAGTTTGATACCAAGGGCTGGCTGGAGGTTTTGCAGGGCCTCAGGAAAAAGTTATTAGTGGGACCCCTCTTGTATTTGCCGGTGAAAGGACAAAGAATCGATATAAATTTAATTAAAATATTTCCCATATCAATACATCTCTGAAACATCAAAAATTCTATTATCAAATTTTCTTAGAAATTTGAAAGCGCGGGGCCTCTGTGAGCGTGGTCCTCGGACTGAGGCCCGAAAAACCGATGTCTGGGTCAGCCCTGTTGATGCCGCCCAAGTCCTTATTAAAGAAGAAATTACTTTTCCTCCTGAGCTCCAGTACATCTTTTGTTTTCTTGGCATCTAAAATGCTGGATATCATGTCTGCTCCAAAAGTTAATTCTCATCTGAATTTAATTTGAAAAGTCTCGTTTACAAATTCCAGATCAATCTAAGTGTGCAGGTACCTCCAGACAAATCTTGGATGCTTAAAAACAGACCAACGGTCTTTTATTGACTAACTCCACTCTGATACACATATTGTTTCTGCAATAGCTTCTGTAGACATCCATATGAGATTGCATCTATTTTACCATCTTCTATCTATGCACCTAACTTGAAACTCACCAAACCACAGCTACACCATTCCTCTTTATTCACCTTGCTGTTTTGATTTCAGAAGCTAGTATTTCAAATATTGGTTATTTAAAAGAAAATGTCAATATTTGCTTTTTATTAATGCATGGAGGTAATACACTTTGGATAATCAACAGTTTGTGGGTGAGACTGCTATATGAAAAATAAAATTAAATCTCCATTTAAGTGTGCGTTTCTAAGAATTCTTGTTTTTCTTAGAAAGGACAACTAGTTTTGAATTTTTTTTTTTCCTTTGTAGAGTACAACTGAAAGAAATTTAAGGAATAAAACTGTTCCTTCACCATCCTTTTTAATTAAGTTATTTTTATTCAATATTATATGTTATTTCATGCAGATTAAAAGAGACATCAGGAACCTTTTCACACCTTACTTATTAATTCTTGAGAGAATCCATTCCTTACTCCTGCTTTTCTTAGGCCAAAGCAGTAATTCTGAGTAAAATTATATGCATATAATAAAAAGTAAAATTAGCTTTCCTGGATGAGCTAATTGAATATATTTGAATGTATAGACAAAAAAGACTTTGAATGGCTTTTTATCCCCCCCCCCAAGGGAGTAGACAGAACTCCTTTACACCTAATGTTTGAAAAACTGATAAGTGGCCAGCCAGCTAGCTGCATCCTTATTGCCAGTTCATCTCTACCAATGATTTGTAGACCTACAAGATGGCAGATGACTACTGCCATCTCGTGTGGCAGTAATGTCTGAAATAGTTGCTAAGAGTTATATATTCAAAACCCTGAGTTTCGGGAGAGGGGGAAGCACTCAATTTTAAGTTTATGTCTGCACTAAACATAGGTCTTACTTTGTATACTAGTAGTAAAGAATGAAATTTGATCTGTTAAAATTCCATGCTTCAATTTTGCTCCCTTTGCAATACTCGTAGTGACAAAATTAGGCAGAACAAAATACCTCTAGCAAACATAAACAGACAAATCATAAACACTGTAACTTGATACATATGGAAAAATTTGTGTGCAGCAGCAGCAGCATGATAGCATTTTCTGAATAATGCAATGATATTAGTTAACTGTTTTGGATGTCAACAGTTATAAGTGCTTGTTCAACCTTGATATCATTTGCCCTAAATGATTCCTTAATCATTTGTTGTCTTATCATGTAGCATATGATATGGTTTTCATCATTTAAAGTACACCTTGGTTCATAATTGCTTTATGAAAGATATTTTCCTCTTCCATATCACAATTCTGTTTTAAATTGGCAAAATGAAAAATAATATCAATTCCTTCTAGGCACTGTGGAATTTAGGATCATTATTATTATTTATTCAGGCCTCCATGGAGTCAAAAGACTCATTGTGGGAGGGCCTTCCTAAGAAACACAAAGTCTATCATACCACTCCTTAAACTCATTGACTGTTCTCGCTCTCACCACTCCATTAGGCAATACATTCCATGGTTCAACCACCCTCCATGCAAAAAAACCACTCCGCACCCTCTTGCTCACAGTTTCCTTTCGTAACTTCCAGGGATGGCCCCTTTTCATGACTCCTTCCCGCTGTTCAACCAAGTGAAAGAACTTCCCAGTGTAAACTCTGTAACCACCTCTCAACAGTTTAAAAGTCTTAATCATATCACCTCTTCTTCTATCCACCAAACTCTGCAGTCCACATTCCATCAGCTGATCCTCATAACTAACATTGTACAGGCCTGAAACCATCTTTGTTATCTGCCTTTGTACCCTTTCCACAGTTAATTTATTCCCTTCAAATCCTGGGAACCAAATCTGAGAACAGTAGTCCAAGTGTGGTCTGATCAGGGTCTTATACAACGGAATGATAACTGTTATTTTATTAAAATTTTTTATTTATTTTTTTAGACTGGACCATTTTGATGGCAATTTTAAGTAAGTAAAGCCGTCTACCTACTATATTTTTTAAATATTGTGGTTGGAGATTTCCTTTGTGTGAGAACCACTTCAAGACAGAAAAGTCAAGTAAAACATTAAATTTATGAACAATGTAACTGCTTATATTAATTTTTCTTATGTGAGAAGACCTCACTAAGAAAGAAAATTTCAGAAAATGACAAAAATATTCTGGAGGCTATTGAAAAAAAAAAAAAGGTCAGTAATGGAGGAAAGAGTACTTAAGAGGAATCAGATGATATAAATTACTCCAGAATTACTTCCCAAGTAATTACTCCAAGTCTGGAGTAATTACTTGGGAAGCTTGCTAAACAAAACAAGCAGTGACACCACAGTGGTAGGCAAACATTCAAGAAAAACGCAGTTAGGATTACATATCAATACTTAAGGTAGAAAAGCCATCAAAAACCTGAAATGTGGAAAGGCAGCCTGAGTAGATATTCACCCAGAAATACTCAAATATGAAGGTATGAAAATTTTACAATGGCTACACTGTACAGAAGGCTTGGTCAGAGAGTCAAATTCCAGATGATTAGAGCAGAGCTCTCCTGGTACTCATATAAAAAAATAGAAATAAAACAGAATTACAGAGGAATTTTCCTACCCACTATTCCTGATAGGCTTTATGCAAGTATAATTGAAAAAAAGGTTACAAATTGAAAGGAAGCTGGGAGAAAAACAAAGTTCAAACTTAATTAATGTTGTTGGGATTATACAAGGATTTGTATTTAAGTTTTATAGATCTGGCAAAGGCACATGACAGGGTACCAAGAGAAAGGCCATTCAAAATTGCTATGGTTATATATGGTATAGATGGGACTATGTCAAGTCAGCAGTTAGAGCTGAAGGTAAAGGAAAATGGTGGATGCTAATTTTGGTGTGAGAGAAGGGGGGGGGGACATTATCCCCACTTATTCATCTATATGGATCACATTATGGAGGCAGGTACTAAATTGGATATCAAAATTGGAGAAATTAATCACAGCTCATGCTTTAGGCGGATATATTTCTAAATGAATCCAGAATAAGTCTACAGTATTCCCTAATTAAATCGAATAACTGCTTTAATAATTTGGTATGAAAACTGGCAGAAATGCCGAAAACATGAACTGCATCCTGAATGGAGAACCTATGGAACAAGGAAAAACATTTCAGCTATTTAGGCACAATTTTTAGTTTAGGTGGCAAATTAAATATGAAAAACTAGACAACAGAATTAGCAAAGCTGGTATGGTAGGAAGTTAAGTGAATAAATTTATATGGAATAAAAAATTAATCAAACACTAAACTATAGCTGTATGTGAGACAGTGTTTAAACCAATTTTATGAGGAAGATGGGTTGAAAATAAAAAAATAAAACACTTGAAGAAAGACTAGAAACCACATATTAGAATTCTGAGAAAGATTAGGTGAGTAAACAGATGGCAGTATCATATTTTAAAAATATTAGGGAAAAAAACTTAGTATTGTTAACATTCTGGAATGTCTTAGTAGGGCTATTTTTAGTGGTATGATCACTTAAAACAGAATGAGTTTATTTATGAAAAAGACCAAGATCTATATGGATTGATACAGCATGAAGTGCCTTAGAAAACTGAAGTATCACATCTCATAATTTTGGGGTGAAGACAAAAAAAAAAAAACCTATTGAATAATTTGCAAGAAAACTGAAAAGGATATATATTTTTTCAATGCAGCTCCCATGCACAAAAAATAAGCATATAGTACCTTAGTACTATGAGTGGGCTAAGGATTTCTTCCTTTTTTAAAATTATTTTTATATTTTTTTTGTTATTTTTCTCATAGTCTAGAAACCTTGCTCTAGAGACCAAACATAGAAGTCTTTCAAGCCTCCTTTAAGTAGGGTGGTGGTCTCATGCCTGGCAGTCATCTGTATGTTATTCTCAAGAGATGTACAGGATATGATGGTACTATATGTAGAGGTTACATCATTACTAACGTCCTATCAGGAATGTGATAATTTTTGTTACTATAAATTATATACTTGGTTATTACATAGGAAATTATATACTTGATTTAATCCTTTATCCAAGTGTAAGCAAACAAAGTTTGTGCCTGAAGTATTTTTTTTTTTGCCAATAATTTCTTGGTATCATTAATTTATAGTATAACCAACTGAAAAAACTTCCAACAACTTTCTCTAATCCAGAGTAATTTAATAATAAGGTGTGATACCCTTTGGCAACTCGTATACGAAAATATGACTTTTGCATTACCTTAACCTTAGTATCACGCCCCATTTCTACTGCAATTGGGAGAACAAGAATGCCTGTCTCCTCCCTCTCATTCAGGCATATCGTGGGAGAGATTGTCTAAAGCACTTAGGGATCAAATTGGACCCGTCCCTCACATATGCACACCAGATGTGGAATCTGCAGTGACTAGCCTCACTCAACAGATTAAGTCCGCTATAATGGTTGCAACCTTCCAGAAACCTGTTCCCAAGCCTGATCGTTTGCCTGAGGACATTATGGACCTGATCAGAGAGAAGAGCAGAGCTAGGAAGAGATTTCATAACACTCGCACGCCTCAGGACAAGACAGTGCTTAACAGATTGAATGGAGCAGTAAGAGATGCACTTAAAACACATAGAAACCAAGTTTGGGATAAAAAGTTAGCCTCTATCTCACCTATTGATCACTCTATCTGGGGGCTACTGAGAAACATCAAATATAAAAACAGATCCCTCCCCCCCTATAATCTCAAACCAGGGCCTAGTCCACACAGATGCAGATAAGGCAGAAGCCATACTAAAAAATCTTGAGGATCAGTGCAAACCTTCTTATAACAACTTAGATTTCAATCATCTGTACAAAATCCACAGACAGGTCAGGCATGCACTAAACCTCCCAGATACCAGTGCTGACCATATTACACCTGCATCACCTGTTGAATTATATATATTATTAAAAAACTTAAGAGCAATAAAGCTCCTGGACTAGACGGCATCTCAAACAGGGTGATCAAGCTGCTGCCTCGAAAAGCTATAGTGCACTGACCAGTATAATAAATGCAATCTTAAGATTTCACTATTTTCTTTCCACCTGGAAACTGGCTGATGTGATTCCTATACATAAGCCAGGCAAAGACCCACACTTACCGCAGAACTAGCATCCAATCGGTCTCATCTCCAATCTGGGTAAGGTTGCAGAGAAGGTCATCCTCTCACGACTCCAAACCTCAGTAAATGACCTAAACATCCTCCCTAAAGAACAGTTTGGTTTTCGACAACACCATAGTATTACCCAGCAAATCCACAGAATTGTCGAATACATCACCACCAGCTATAACTGGTGCCAGTGCACAGGAGCTGTTTTCCTAGACCTTTCCAAAGCATTTTGGACTCCTGCACAAACTTATCTCAGCCGGTACCCCACTAAAAATGGTTCATCTAATCCATTCATATCTTCAGAATAGATCAATGCAAGTTAAAATCAACAGTTCTACATCGTCCCAGCACCATATCTTTGCTGGAGTGCCGCAGGGATCTCTACTGGCTCCATTGCTGTTTTCTGTATACATGTCAGACATCCCACACAATCCGATGAATTTCATTTTGGCCCTGTATGCGGACAATACGGCAATACTAGCCAGATCTCTCAGACCCCACTTCGTTACCAGAAAGCTTCAAGAAAACCTTCTAAAGCTGGAGGGTTGGTTCTCCAAGTGGAGATTGGAAGTCAACCCCCTGAAAAGCACAGCCATTCTTTTCTCAAAAAAGGCCAATGTCTCCTGCAGATGTGTTACTATTCAATACTAAAATCCCCTGGCAGACAGAAACAAATTACCTGGGTGTAATTCTCGACAAAAAGCTATCTTTCAACCACCACATCAAGTCTGCTTGCGCAATAGCATCCAAAGCCATAGCTCAGATCCGCTAATTAATAGAAATAGCAAGCTCAGCAACAGAATCAACTTGCAACTATACCAGATGATGATTCGTCCTATAATCACCTATGCCTCTCTGGCCTGGAGTCACACCTCTAATACTAACATTATTAAAATACAGCGAGTGCAGAACAAGTGCTTGAGAATGATTCTGAATGCCCTGTGGTATGTTAGAAACAACCAACCCCACAGAGACACAAATATTCTCTATATTCTCTCTTTTTTACAATCCCTAGCATCCAAGTTTTTCCTAAAGACGTCCACGCATCCCAACAATTTCGTTCAACAAGCTGCAGCATACGACCCAACGGACATATTCAAATATAGAAGACCAAAGGCTATATATATTAGCCTCCTATAACGATGCATAATCTCCATGCCCATTCAAGGTGAGCAAACTACTCGTAAATTTTACCCTCACTGTAACCAAAACAGATAGCGGGGAATATGAAAAGCATTTTGCTTCACCCTTAAAGACATAAATGTCAATTGTCTTAGTATCACATTTAATTCAGATCATAATCCCATCCAGCTCAAGCTAGGTACCCAGGACCAGCTCTCTCGACATTCTTTTATAGCATGTGATAAGCTAAGGTTCTCCCAGACCACATCGGCCCACCTCCTTTATTCACAAAAAAAGAAGACATAGACTTAGATGTAAGCAACCTAACTTATGGAAATCAACCCTCTCTTTGTACCAAAAGACAACCCCCCCCCCCCCCCATGAAGACCAAACTTGGAATTGCACTCAGATGAAGAAAAAGTAGTAGAAGCCCTAATTGACAATCTGGGAAAATCAAAGCAGCCCATCTTACGAAAACTTAAATATTAATCTCATTTATAAAGTTCATTGTCAAATTAGAAAACCCTTAAGACAACCTAAGGATGATTCAGAAATCATCACCTCCACTACTACAACAAAAACCATGGCACTACAACAAATTCACCGACTGACTGGTCGAATATATTACAAAAGGTTTCAACTGGAATCTCCATATAGCTGTGGTCTTTATAGATGCTGCAAAGGCTTTTGATAAGGTGTGGCATCAGGGTGTTCTCTGCAAACATCAAATTCAATATACCAATTAATCTAATAAAAATAATTGACACATACCTCAAAGACAGATGCATGCAGGTCAAAATAAATGAAACTGTATCAAGCAAATGCAAGATCCTAGCAGATGTGCCGCAGGGTTCACTTCTGGCTCCTCTGCTATTTTCTATCTACATAGCTGATATCCCTCAAAACCCAAGTTCAATAATCACTGCATTATATGCAGATGATACTGCTTTATTAGCAGATCTCTCAGCCCCAAACTGGCTATCAGAAGACTCCAAAGCAGTATTCATATACTGGAGAAGTGGCTGATGGACTGGAGGATCCAAGCAAATCCCCAGAAGAGTTCAGCCATACTGTTCTCCAAAAAGAAGGTCCAGACCAAGGAGGACATACACCTGCTAGGAGTCAAGATTTCATGGTAGACTGACGTCAAATATCTCGGTGTGATGCTAGACAAAATACTCCAATTCACCAGTTATATAAAACACATAAGCTCGAAGACATCCAAAGTAATCGCACAGCTCTACCCCATGATCAACAGAAGAAGCAAACCTTATGGGTATGTGCTTTGCATTATGGGATACTAAGGCAAGTGATGTGAAGGCCTTAGCCTCTATGTATGAGTTGCCCAGTCCTGAAAGTACTTCAGGTGTAAACTTTGCTCACTTGGATAAAGGATTAAACCAAGTAAATAATTTCTTGGAATCTTTTATTATTATTATTATTATTGGAATAATGTGCCAGCTTTTCAGAAACAACCAGGCAACTTAAATGTAAATCCGATGTAACACGCAAGGAATGGAAGTGCTTACTCTGTAGGAAGAACAAAGAAACGCAACTAAAGCAGCCGCCTACGATGCAGCCGATTATACCGGAGGCAAAATCAGACGACGAACGGAACAGACAAAAAAATGCAGGTGAGTCCTATAATTTCAACTCTTTAAATATACTAATAAGAAATGGTCTAGAGACCATAAAAGCCAGCTTAGTAGACCTTGTGCAAGAACTCTTTAAGAAACAGAACGAACAAATAACAAAAAAAATCTAGCGAATATGAAGATTTGGTAAAACATAATAATTTAGCAGTTATAGAAGTGTTGCAAACAGTAAAAGACATTAAAATGAGCATTAACACACTAAATGACAGGCAACACAATTTGATGAAAGAGACATCCGAACTCCGTCAAGAACTTCATTCTCTAAAACTACAATACGAACGTTTAAATCAGCAACAACATAAAAAAAGATCTTGTCATAAACTGTGTTCCTGAAACGGCACCTACAGAAAACCTCAGAGAAGTGGTTTTAAAATTAGGCCATGCAATTGATATCCCCTACAGCTGAACGACATTCAGACCGAAAATGGGATTCCTAGGAAGTGCAAAAACCAAGGCTTGCCACGTCCTGCACCAGTCATAATTCGTCTTATGAGCAAGTCCACAAGAGGCAATCTCATAGCAGGCAGAAAAAACCAGTTGCCAAGGACTTGAACGCACAGCAAGATTCTTCCTATCCGAATATTTAACACCATTCAACCAGAATCTGTTGTATTAAGCAAGGAAAGCAAAAAATAGAAAAAATTACCAATTTTGTGGACCAGAAATGACGAGATATTCATAAGGAAGCCACAAACCTCAAAGCTGATACAGACATAGAAAGGCTGCAACAGTGAAAAAAAGCCTCCTAATTAGCTAAAAAAGCCCACAATAAAAAAGAACGTGAACCATCAAGACAGATGCAATAACACAGGATATTTGGGCAATTTCACTTTGATCATACCTTTCGGATCATTCATTTGACCTCCCAAACATCAGCCTACTTCCAACACAGCAACCAAATCAATAATATATATATAACCAGTGTCATCATCAGATAAGCTAATTACAAAGCTTCGAGGATGCAGTTGAGATATTATTTACTTAACATTCTGTAATGAATACTTGTAGTAAACAGAAAATGTGATAGTAATACTTCAGTTATATATTTGTAAATAATTTGTGATGAGAATAATAAATTTTGCCATTGTAAAAAAAATATATTATTATTATTATTGTTGTTGTCTGCACGGTTAGCCTAGTGGCTTTGCATTTCACAACCATATGCCTGGGGAAGGAGTGTCCCAGATTCGATTCCTGTCGAAGACATGAGGAACTTGAAGATCTTCCTCAGGCATAGCCAAGTTAGCTGGTCTTGGGCACGGGCAGGAGTTTTTTCCGCCAGTTTATCTGTCGTTTTTAAAATATTCGCCCAGCAGCAGACTAGGCGACAGGTCGGTTGGGAGTGGTACTAACAAGTAGTCGCATCTAAGTAACACTCGGACCCTGCATAGGAAGCGGGAATAACGTGTAGTGAAAGAAGATTATTATTATTATTATTATTATTATACCTCCTGGAGTCAAGACTCATCAAGGGAGGCTATAGTATGATGCATTCTAACAGACATAATGTTTATCATACCTCATCTTAAATTGGTTCAATGTTTCCGCACTCACCATCTTATTAGACAATAAATTCTACTCACCATTACCATTAACGCTACTGTCAGGATTGGTGAAGCACAAATGCTTTTCATATTCCCCTTTGTCTGTAATGAGTTATTTGAGAGAGGGAGTTTTGTGATCAATTAAGCTCGCTCTCTGGGGGCAGTTGTATTAGGTATGATCAGTTGGGAGTAGAATAGCCTTCGGTCTTTTATATTTGTAGTAATCTGTTTCATTGTAATTGACAGCTTGTACGATCAGCGGGTTTGAATGCGAACTTGACTTGACGAAGAATTTTTCTGCAAGACCGTGGAGAAGGGAGGAAATGTATGGAATGCCGGTTTCATGATGAATCTGTGAATTTCTGATAAACCATGGGGCGACCATGATCATCCTCAGGCATCTATTTTGGATTTTTTAGTTTTGAAATATTTGATCGTGAGGTGTGACTCCATGCTGGTGAGGCACAGGTAATGACTGGACGTATGACCATACAGTAAAGTAGTAATTTATTTTGTAAGTTCAGTTTACTTTTGCAGTTGACCACTGGGTAGCGCTGAGCAATGACTTTAGAATTCTTGGAGCCAATGAGATTGATGTGTTTGCTAAAAAGGAGTTTTGTCCAGTAATACCCCAAGGAATTTTGTCTCTGATTGCCATGGAATCTTTTGACCAGAGAGCAAGATGTCTTCTTTAATGCAGACCTTTCTTCTAGATAACTTCATAGCTGAGCTTCTGATGGGGTTCACCTGAATCCTCCAGTTGGTGAACCAGTTTTCTAGCGCATTGATACTTCCTTGGAGTCTGGTGATTGCTAGGCGATGGCTGAGTGACCTTGCTAGAATAGCGGTGTCATCCAACTGGATCCCAGAAGAGATAGTAAACCTGACTAGAGGAACTTTTTCTAAGCCTTTTCTCGATCGGTTCCAGAGTTAGTCGATCTCTGGCACAAGTTAGCAGATTTTTCGTCCAGTAAACTCAAGAAAATCGACTGTCGAGTCGAATCCACACTATTTTCAGACATTAAATATATTGTGTTAGGGACCACCAGATGGCGGAACTTACTGGCCACCTTCTTCACTGTGTGCTGATTAATTAGTGATAGCCTTGGGCCAGCTATCTCTGATTGGCTACCAGTGGAGATTGAACTGTCCACTCAGTCTCCAAAAGTTAGATAGCGTTAAAAACGGTCTTGCCTACTCCCTATACGGGAACAAAAAGGCGTCAGCTGATTTTTTTTTGTTTTTCCAGATTGTCAATTAGGGATTCTACTTTTTCTTCAGCTGAGTGTGCAATTCCAAGATTGGTCTTCATAGGGGGGAAAGGGTTTTCTTTTGATATGAAGAGATTTTACAAATTTACACATGGAGGTATCTTCTGGGTTGATTTCCACGAGTTTGGATTCCCATTTGTAATTTCTGTGTATCTGGAGGGCTTCTAGTGTTGTGATATCGCTTTTTTGGCTTTGTTTTTTTGCCCTAATCAGGTTTATTATCTCTTCTGGGATCCAGTTGGATGTGTGGAAGACAATGGTTTGAGTGATTGATGCTACTGCTGTGCTGATTTTCCTAGTTAAATTGCTTACAGTTAGGTCTATGTCTTCTTTTTTTGCGAATGACAGGGGGGGGGTGGGGTTGGCCAATGTGGACTGGGAGAAATCTTAGAAAGCTTCTCCCATGCTAAGAAAGAATGATGGGGAGAGAGCTGATCCTGGAGTTCTAGCTTGAGCAGGATGGGATTATGATCTAAGTTAAGCTCTTCTAATGCCTCCAGCTAATATTGATATCTCATGTTCCTGAGGATAACTGTCTAATACGTCAGAACTTCCTGATGGGCTCATGGTCCAGCTACTATTGATGAGTTGAGTAACAAGTAGTTGAATAAAGTACAGCCTTTGGTGTTGACTGATGAACTGAACCAAGCCGTATGTTTGGAGTTGAGGTCTCCTGCTATAATTATGGAATCCGTGGAGCCAAGGATGGAGTCTAAGTCTGCTATCAATAATGAAATGCCAGGAGGATTGTATACCTGCATAGATTTTGAGTTTGCCTGTGTTATTTGTGTGTGCCTCTACACCTGTCACTTCAAGGTTTAAAGTTTGGGGGATGGTCAATGCATTGTGGCTCAAATAATTTTTAATAAAAAATAGCTGTGCTGCCTCCACAAGAGTTAAGTCTGTCTGTCCTATATAGAATATAACCTCTTAGTCTTGGGTGGTTTGATGGTCTGAGGTGGGATTCACTGATCAATATTATGTCTGGATTGTATCTCTTTGCGAATTCTTGCACCTCAAGAATTTTATTTGTTAAGCCATTTGCATTCCATGCTGTTATCATAAGGGATTTCGGTTTGAATGTTTTAAACATAATAGTGAGCTGTTAATATGGATTCTGTTTCTTGATAAAATCTCTTTCTGGAAGATGGCGAGGTGCTTGCTTTGCTGAATTCGTGCAGCATTGTTGCAAGTGAAGAGGTTAGAGTTGATGTGAGTTTGGAGCTTGTTGGCTCTTGCGATGAAGGAGTCTGAGTTCTTACCGCCTCCACATATGATTTGGACATGACTGAAGGTCGAGTGCCTTCGTGTTCTGCTGAATGCGAAGTATTATGGGGGCGACCCGCTTGGTTGTTTATTTCGTCATTGCTTGGAGGACCGTGGTTCGTTCTTGTTGATCCACGGTTTTTTGGATGGAAAAGGCATCCTCCCTTGTAATTAGCGGCATGGTCCTCTACAGTTGGCACAACAGGCAGGTGTGGATCTGGGCTTGGTGCAGGAGTTGGATTGGTGACCCTCACCACATTTCAGGCATCTGTAGGCAGCTCTGCACAGCTTTTGGGGATACCCGAACCTTTGGCGTCTGTGACACAACCCTGCCGATGCCTTCTTCCTTAGAGGTTCAGTTGTAATTTTGAGCTTACAAATGTCAGTTACTTCATAAATTCGTTTTTGTGTATTGCTGATTTCGACCAGCACCAGTGGCATTGGCCTTTTATCTGACCTCAGCAGATAAAAGGCCAATGACTCCTGCTGACTTTGATTGGGGTCAATCCTTGACTGATGAAGTCTGTTGTGATTTCATCAGTTGAGCAACCCCTTCTAAGAGGGGTTGCTGAGGGCAACCCCTCTTAGAACCACTTTTAGATTTTTTCTCGCTTGCTAGCGCGAAGGTGTGGAAGGGCAAGTTGGAGTTATTCGGCATTTTCGTTATCATGCGATAATCTATAACAGTGGTAGGATGAATCTTTACACCCTCGTTAGTATTTCCTGCCCAGTAGAAATTGATATTTTGTTCCCCTAGGGACCTGGAGACTGTGGTCCATTTTTCTTTATCTCGAAGGATAACTGGAGGGACCTTTTCTTTTCTATCTTGAGGGGCTAGAGTGTCGTGTGCTGTTACATCCTCTTCCATTTCATCTACAGATGTTCTATGTCTTTTATTAGATTGTTCCTCCTGCGAACAATCGAACTGTCTGGGGGTCTTTGTAGGTGGAACAGGTGTAAAGTCACCTTCCGTGTCCACATCATCTTCTTCCGTGTCATTAACTTGAGTGAAGAGATTCAGACAACCAGGATAATCCGTTTCAAATTTCTTTAAGATGAATTTAAGAATGTCAAGTGACATATCTTTGTTTAAATTTTGAATGGCATCCTTAATGTCTTTTACGTTCTCCCTCCTTGCACACCGTTTGTAATCAAGGAATATTCCAATGTCTTTCCTGTCTACCTTATTTTCTACCTTAATATTCCTGTCTACCTTATTTTCTACCTTAATATTCCTGTCTACCTTGAAGGATTTACTGACTTGAAGGATTTACTGAAATCCCTTAAACTCACGCAAGAGTCTACCAGCAAAACAATATATAATCACAAAAATTGACACAAAATGAAGAAAGATTTCCGAATGATATTTAGAGGTATCACACTAATCAAAACGCGAGACTAATAATAAATACTCGTAAACGTTAACTAACGCCATCTTTGCCGTTTAATCTCCTCTTAATCGAAACCCAAATTCTACTCACCAACCACTCTCCAAGCAAAAAAAAAAAAAAAGTCATGCCGCTCTCTCTTACGCACCACACCTTTATACAATTTCCAAGAATGACCTCTTGTCTATCCCCTTCCCTCCTTCAACCCTTTGAAAAATATCCTCGGTATCAATTTGATAAGCACCCCTTAGCAATTTATATGTCTCAATCATATCGCCCCCTCTTCCGCCTATTGACTATCGTCTATAATCCACATTCTCTCAGCCTGTCTTCATAGTCAGTATTCCACAATCCCGATATTGCTTTAGTTATTCGCATCTGAACGTTTTCCACAATCCCGATATTGCTTTAGTTATATCGCCCTTGAACTTCAATTCTTTATCCACCAATATCCCAAGATCACACGCTTCCTCTACCTTCTGTAATGCAACGTCTCCAACATGATACGCAGCTTTACTTTTTTTGAGATCAAAATGCTAAACCTTATTTATTGGTGTTATATTGACATCCCCACTTGTCTGCCCACGTACCCACTTTATTCAAATCCCTCTGAAGCACCAATATATCTTCATCATTCCTAATAACTTTTCCTAGCTTAGCATAGTCTGCAAACAGCTGAATATCAGCTTGCAGACCACTCGCAATTCATTAGCAAACAAATTGAACAGCAGTGGCCTCAGAACAGAACTCTGTGGGACTCCACTGGTAACTCTCCTCCTGAGAGACGTGGCACCTCTATACACAACCGTTTGATATCAATTAGAAAGCCAGTCTGCTATCCAATCAACCAGCTGATTTCCCAATCCCATTTGCCTTAACTTATATATCAGTTTATTATGTGGTAACCTGTCAAATGCCTTTGTAAAATCCAGAAGAATCACTGTATATGAATCACCCCTATCGAGAACGGTAGTCACCTTATTATAAAATGGAAGCAAGTTTGTAAAACAAGACCTCCGTTTAACAAACTCATGCTGACCTCTATACAGAATTTATATGATAAACAAAAATCTATTGCGATTTAATGTTTAGCTACAACATGTTAAAGTAACATGTTTCCGGAAATGTTTGAAGTGTAGAATAGCATCGTACTAAATAAATTCTACCGAAATCTGACAGGTGCAAAAAGTCATCCAGTACTTAAATGCTATGTCATCCAGTACTTAAATCTAGCAAATTATATTTTTGCGTTTAATATTGTCGACACAATGCGTCATGCGAGACAGTGGGCCAGAGACTATCATTAATGTTGTAGGATTTACTAATGATGAAACAGATGAAGTTGTTATGTGTGATGATTTTGCAGATTTACCACGTTCTAAGTAAAATGCTGCTATTTCCGATGAAGTTAAATTTTTTTTTTTTTTTGCTGCTTTTGAATATACTTCTGTTGATGATGACTCGGCAGTTATTGTGGTTCATATGACAGTGACATCGTTACTACTGCCAACAATGATGAAGCTGAAATTAGGTGAGTGGGATCAAGGAAACCAATGTCCTGTTGTAACAGCTCAAGAAACTCGGAAACGCACATAATGTTCAAGGAAAAAACAGTTCGAGAATCATCGTTTCCAATAAAAAATATTCTATAAATGCAAATACAATTTTCCTACCACTTAGAAGCAGGATGGTTAGGGTTTTCACCTTCACAGACCAAAGGATTAGAAGTGTAATTAATTAAATATAATTAAAATTATATAAAAATTAAACTTTATTAATGAAATAATTATTAAATTTGAGCTTTTAGACTATGTTTATATACAGGTCCCCATAATACAGTGGTTTTCAACCTTAGTGGAAAGTACACTTCAGTGTTCCCTTTTTTGTAAAAAAAAAAAATCTCCGTACGCTTTTCAGATAATACTATTTACCTAAAGTTTTCATAGCAAATACATTGGGGTTAGTGGCGCAGACCCCCCCCCCCCCCCGCGTTGTTCGAAAATCCGCGTATAATTTTTGATTCCCCTAAAAAACTTAACTACTAATAGCCTACTATTGATGGGAATCCCTATCGATAACATAAACAGTCGATTAACACATATTTTGTATGATACGTATGTGTTAAATAATATATTCTTACAATAAAGTAAGCTATAGAAAAGAAAATGTTATTAAAGAAAATAATAAGGAAGTGAAAATACATTTACAGTACAGAAATCCCTCGATTAATGCGCCCCCCGATTAGTGGGTCATTTTTTTTCGATACCCAAATTCGATTAGTTAGTGCGCCTCTAAAATTCAATTAGTGCGCCCATATACATCTTAAAAATAAATGTTACAGATTTTAAAAAATTTCTATCTATACATTTTTTATGGCTAACTATTTTAAAAAATCACTCACCAGAATGAAATAATTTAGTTACTGATTTAAAACATTTTACAAAGTTATTTTTAATGGCGTACTACACTACTCCCATGTATGCTATGTATACTATGTTCCAAATTTTTATCGCCAAAATTTATGTCGTCTGCTAATTACATAGCACTTTCCTGATCATATCTCGTACCTTCTTTGCAATTATTTTCCTTACATTTTTTTCATTTTTTTATTTTTTTATTTTAAAGTATTTTCCTAACCTTTCATCATGAGTAAAAGAATTAGTGAGCAAAAAAGTGAAAGTGTGAAAATGATTCGAAAAGTAATCTCATTGGAAGAAAAACCTGAAATAATAAAGGAAGTGAACAAGGCGAGTCCAGAGCAAAGATAAGACAAGAACACAAAAATGGGTGAATCAACTAAAAGAGCAATTTTAAGCAAAGCTGCTGAATACAAAGTTAATACTTTGTAATAATGATTGAATTAGAGACTTCTTTGTACACGGATCGAAGATTGTAACGAAAAACGGATCCTGCTAAGAACTGACCTTATTAAATCAAAAGTCTCTTTGCAACCTTGAAAGAAAAGGCTATCAATGACGGAAAAGAAGAATTCCACGTTAGTGCTGGGTGGTTTGAGAAATAGCCTTCATAATGTTCTAATCAAAGGCGAAGTTGCAAATGCCGATAAGGAGGTGGCCGCAAATTATCAAGAGATTTGAAGAAAATTGTATAAGAAGGGGGGCTATTGTGACCAACAAATATTTAATGTCGATGAAACTGGCTTTTTTTTGGAAGCCAATGCCTTCCAAGACTTTTCTGGCTAAATCATAGAAATCTCAGCCTCGTGATAGAGTCGCAAAGTCGAATGAAATTACTATAAGCAATATGCGAGCCGTTTGGAAGCCCATTCTTCCACATTGTGCAAATGATTTTAGAGGCTTTTCAAATGAATCTAAGTTAATTAAATCTCATTCTGAGAAGTTGAGTGATTCCGACCTGCTAAATTTCGATGCACAGCGGGAAGATCCTGAAGAATATGAAGAAAATTTAATCACTGACAAGCCCAAAGAGATTTCACAGAATCAAATGTAAAATATTTTTCGTGCAAGCGAAACTTTTAAGTAGCAATGCTTAGAGACTGGCCGTTGTGAAGAGAGAAGCAGGAAAATTTGCAGAAGAGAACAGCTGTATGAAAAAAAGAAACAGAATGCCCGACAGAATAATAGATTTATCTTTTGAATATGTTTTAATGTCTTTCAGCTTCATAGTTCTCCTTTAACTAGGCCCTGAGACATACCCTAATTCTTTTATATAAAAAAAAAAAGGGTAAAAAAAGAAATTTGAGGAACGAATTATAATTTTTCCCATAGGTTATTAGACTCGATTAGTGCGTTTTCGATTAATGCGCGTGTTTTAAAGAACGTATTAGGCGCACTAATCGAGGGATTGCTGTAGTGTACTGTATTTATGGATACCGTAAGTTTATCGTCTGTTTACAAGATGAATCTTACGTCTGTCAGGCCCTACATCAATATTGTCTTAATAGATAAAAAACATTGTAGATGTTATACGTTTTACTAATACTAGACATCAAAAATGAAAAGATAATATGAAAAAGAAATTCATATTTATTTACAGGCATATTGATTCATGCATCGACTACGAAGCAGCAGCAATATGATTGCTTTACAGTAGCCTAGTGAAATCAATATGATCGCTTCGTGGTAGCTAGCCTATACACTAATGAATGGTTATAAAATGTTTATTTTATGCTGGTGGCGTGCATGTACGCTATCCACTTAACCAACCAGGCCGGTTGTTGGCATCCCAACACCTCATTCCATTTCTATTTTCATTTTGCGTGTCAGGCTCAATGGTCTGTCACGGTCAAATAACTTGGATACTTGAAAACCTCATTAATGCTCTGGTAGGGCGGTTAATCGTGTCAGCATAATGCAATATGGCTGTAAATGCGTGTATTCTTCTGGCCGGTTCGCTTGTTTTTGCAGAATGAAAAACTCGAGTTTCCGGGAGGTTTTGGATGAAATATCGGCATGCTTGTTAAAGGAATGTATGCTCCAGAATTTATTGTCCATAATTTGACTGTTTAACTTAAGTCTCTCTTAACACGAACACGGTTCGAAATGAGTAGAGAGGGCAAAAGATCATTCCACTATACAAGGGTGAAGCTGTCCTCCATGCAGCCAAATTACAGACCTATCTGCATCTCTGCGGTAATTAATACGGTGTTAAGGTTTTAATCGTATCTAGAGTTGGGTAGATAACACATTTATCTTTTGTAAATTTTGAATCTATAGAAAATGGGCTACTAGTGGGTAAAGGACCTGTTATTGGAGCACTTCTGTTTAACTAGTTAATTAATGATATGGGAATGGTCTAGAGCAGTATGCCATCTAAGTTGCGTGCATGTGCCACAGCGCAGGATACTCAATCTGCCGTTCACTGTAAAAGACGACGCTCTAAGAGTGTTTTTGTTATAGTGGTATCAGCAGGTTATTAGTGTGGGATTTTTAAAAGTTTTGTTTCCTCCAAGATGTCAAAAGTGTACACTACAAAGATCGGCGCACGATGAAGACATTTAAAGTTGCAGGCGTTGTTTTAAGTTATCGTGATTAAATAAATTCGCTGAAACTGAGATTACGGTATGCATATTTTATGTACAATTATGTTTTTAGTTGAATAAAAATATGTTAACTTCTCAATTTTTTTTTATAATTTTGGGAATTTATAAATTAACATATGTTATGCACCCCCCCCCTCGAAATCATTTTACCCTGGCCCAGGCCATCCCAATTGTTGCTCAGAAGACAACTGCATATTCGCTTGCGTTCCTTAGAGGGAACTTTATATTGGCTTAGAGGGAACTTTTGTCTGGAGGGAAATATTCATGTCTGATATAAAATCCTTCCAGGCTTACCTGAACAGAATGATTCTATGGACATGTGCCAATGAATATCAGTTTAATGTTGCTAAATGCAAAGTTATGCATTTTGCGCTGAAGACATCGTAGATTGAGTACCATATTAATGAGAATTTCCTGCAAGTAGTACATGAAGCTAGGAAACTTAAGGGTAATAGTCAGTACCGTCGACAGGGTGTAGCATAGAGGCAGCCTGCCTCACAGCGCGTCTTAATAAGGGCGCTCGTTCAGCCAAGTAGCAGGGTGGTCACTTCTGACCAGATCAAGATCAAGATAAAATAAGGAATCGTGACGTCATTGGTTGATAAATGATGACGTCATTGCGTGCTTGACGTCATGGTATTGGAATTTCCCTGGGGCAGATGTGTCAGTGACGTCAGGTCTTCCATTTGGTTCGTGTATGGAATTGTGGGTGATGGTAGAAATAAGGATTCGTGTCGTGATTGGTGGGGGCACTTCTCACAAGATCAAGATCAGGAATCGTGTCGTGATTCGTGGAGCATTTTAAATCAAATAGGGGTAGGGTGAATTCTTTTGAATGGAAAAGGAATATATATTAGTGGATGAGGATTCGTGGTGTGATTGGTGGGACACTTTAAACCAAACAGGGGTAGCGTGAATGCGGGAAACGATGTCAGTGTCGTGGATGTGTGTGTTATGAGATGTAGATAAGTAAATGGTTTGAGTATGGCATTATGGGTGATGGATAGAGATAAGATAGAGTTTGGAATTTCACTCGGGGGGCCTCAACTCATCGAGGGAGAGTGTGCCAACAGCATCGTTCGATGCTGTTGGCACACTCTCCCTCGATGAGTCTTTGGACTTCTTGGAGGTGTCAAATAATAATAATAATAATAATTTCCCTTCTGTGAAATAAATATCAGGCTGAGAGGACAACAGTCAATTAGTACTAATCGAAATGAGTCAAACAAGGATTTGATGGTAATTGTTGCCTCTCCTGTAAAAACCATAGTTCAAATTGTTTGGAAATATCAAATGGAGAAAAATCACGTGAATTACACTTACTGTCTAAAGTTCCCATAGTCTGAAAGAGGACTGCTGAAAACTAAGCGAGTGGAAATTAATGAGTAATCTTCAAAGACTAATGAAAAAATCTACAGTGTCGGGGAAAAGAAATTCACGCATTTTATTTATTGATTAGAATTATATGTATTGGTTCAAAAAAATATTTGTATATCCCGTAAAGTCAAAAAAAAAATCATTTCGCTTGTCAGAATTCCATACTCTAACAGCACTCTGAATCCCAAACAGGAAATAACACGTACCCTCAGCAAAACGGCGTTTAGACTTTAACTCTAGGATGTCATTTTGGACAGAAAGTGCAAGAAAACATAGCAAGAGACATCTAGGAAGGAATTAACGAAAGTATGAAACGGACGGAAATCTAAAGGATGTAGTGAACTAGATTTTCTGGTTATTTACAGAAATATCGTTCTTTCAACTCATGTTTTTTTTTTTTTGTGTGTGTGTATGTTGTGCTGTGGATATAAAATTCAACTATTTTGGAATATCTATTCACATTAAGAAGACCCATTCTGGAAAGACTAAGTAATTGAAATTATTCTCTTGACTGTAAACTAAAAAATACCAACAGCCAAACATTTTGTAAAGAAGATAAGGTTAATTAGAAAAACTAATGAAGTTTAAGATCTTAAATGTAGGCAAATCAAAATATTCTGTCGAGTTATGTATATGAGAAAAAAAAGTGAATGTTTGAGGGGACACCAGTATATAATTAATTATTCTAAAAAGGTCTAAACGCTGCCGCCATCTCGACTCTGCTCTACTCTAAGAATTCCCATAGCCTTTAACAGGAAAGAAATACCCCAAACTATATTGGAAAATTAGTACTGCCATATATAGACAACCAAACACAAAACTTGAACACAACGACGGATGTTTGGCCCCCTGGGAAATTCCAAGGTATCTTATCTCTAAATGTCGCCCACAATTCCATAGTCAAACCAAAGCACCACGTGATGTCACAGAGAAATATGTTCCCCAGAAATTTCCAAACACATAACGTCACGACCTCATAGCTCTAAATACACCCACAAGTCTTATGCGAACCAAACACACCATGTGATGTCCCTGACAGATTTGGGACCCCCCGAGTGAAATTACAAACATTCCAAATTCTATGTTATCAGTATCCATCACCCATAATGCCATACGCAAACCATTTGCTTATCTACATCTCATAACACACATCCACGACACTGTTCCCCCCACTCATGCTACCCCTGTTTGGTTTAAAGTGTCCCACCAATCACACGACAAATCCTTATCCACTTAACGTCACTTATTTACAACTAGCAAATTACGTCACTTATCTACATCTGATAACAACATATCTATGACACTGACGTCGCTCCCCCATTCACCCTCCCCCTATTTGGTTTAAAAAGCCTCACCAATCACAACATGATTCCTTATCTCTACCATCACCCACAATTCCATACGCGAACCAAAATTCAAGACCTGATGTGACTGCCTCCAGGGAAATTCCAAACATTCCAAACCCATGACGTCAATCAGCTTATCACACAATGACGTCACGAATCCTTATCTTATCTTGATGTGGTCACTAGTGCCTACACTACTATTCAGCCATATTGAGGTAGGCGCCATCACTACGATAACAAATCCTGTTAGCTTCGCAAGTGTGGAAAAGAGGTTTTTCCAAGCTTAAACTAATTAAAAATTATTTACGAACAGCGATGATCCAAGAAAGATTAGTTGGTGTAGCAACTATATCGATAGGGCAGAACGTACACTAGTGGCCAAAATTGTGGAAACCTTTTGGAAGAAGTATTTCTGAGGTTTGATGGCTCATAACACCACTTTTTTGGTGTAATACCATAAAATTATATATCAATGGAAAGATAATTTAATCAAGAATGTGATGCAATAACCTTTATGAATGAACTTTTTATTAGAACAGCAGTTATAAAGAAGAAAAGTGAAAAACACATAGAAAAAATGAGATATAGAAAAATTCTCACAATGTGAGTTAATACTTAGTTGGGTAACCTTTACCGTTAATTACGGCCTTACAACGCCTTCCCATGGAGTGAACCAAGTTTTTTAGTTCTGCAGCTATTATAATGTGAAACTAAGATTGAATTATTGCTTCTATTAATTGGGTTTTTTATTGGTGGGTTGCTTCTGACTAACAAGTTTCTTTAGTCGGCTCCATAGATTTTCGATTGGGTTAGGGTCTGGGCTATTCTCAGGCCATTCCAGAGTGGAATATGATTGTCTTGAAACCACGTTTTGCACAGAGCAGCAACATGATATGGAGCTGAATCCTGTTGAAATATAAATGCTTCATTATCTTGAAAAATATCATGTGCGGAAGGCTTCAGTTTGGGCTCAAGTATTTCATTTATGTATTTTTGGGCATTTATATTCCCATTAATCATGAAAATTCTGCCCACACCTTTTGATGTCATACAACCCCAGATCATAACACTAAGTGGATGTTTCACAGTAGGTGTAATGCAATCAGGATGCAAATCTTCTCCGATTCTTCTCCTTACGTATTTTATGCCATCACTACCAAACAGGGAGATTTTGGTCTCATCACTCCAAATGACACTGTCCCATTGTTCCGGTGTCCAGTTAACATGGATTTTAGCCCAGTTTAATCTTTTTAACCTTTGTTTGAGAGATAAAAATGTCTTTTTTTTGTGGAATTCTAGCATTTAGACCAAATTCCTGCAGTCTGCACTGAACAGTCTTTGCACTCAACTTCACATTGTATTGCGCCATTTCATCTCGTATACACCCAGGTGATTTTCTTCTGTCATGTAGGCACAGTCTCTCAATTCTTCTATCATCACTTGCTGTTGTGCACCTTTTCCTGCCTTTACCAGTCTGGTTTTAGTGACTGAGTCTCCTTATACCTCTTCAAAAATTTAGAAATGCCACCTTTGGTTAAGTTTCCACCAATTTTTCTTCTGATTTCTTCCTAACTGTAGCCTTTTTCACTTAATAGTACTATTTTACATCGCTTTCTGGGTGACCAGTCAACTCTTTGCGCCATTTCTTTAATTTTATTACGTTTTACAAGCTCACTAAATGAACGAACACAAAAAAAATCAACCAACTTGATAGCAATCACATAATAACACTGACAAATGTCCTCCTCCCAGCTCCATTACATGACATCAATAGCTGAATCCTACTGTGACCTTATTGGTTCAATGCCAAAACAAGATGACACCTGATTGGCTCTCTAAACATTCATGCTCATTGGCTACATTTAAATCAAGGAACGCTACTTCACATCAACCTAAGCAAGTTGTGCTTCTTTTTTCTGGTTATTTGGCTATACCTTTTCATAGCATACAGATAATTGAACAAACATAGTTGTGTTACATTCTTGATTAAATTATCTTTCCATTGATATATAATTTTATGGTATTACAAAAAAAAACGTGGTGTTATGAGCCATCAAACCTCAAAAATACACTTTTTCCAAAAGGTTTCCACAATTTTGGCCACTAGTGTAGCTTATAATTTAAATTTAGAAGAGCTTAAAAAGTTTTATTGTGCGATATCCCCGTAGAGCAAACATTTAATTAATATTATTATGTAATCGTTTTGCATTAATGTTTCTCTTGTAATAAAGACAAAATAGCAACTGGAGATTTTCTTATATTTTTGTCTTATAATCCATCAGGGGCGAAATTTAAATGTTTGCCTCAGGGCGCAATCTAATCTGGCGACAACCCTGGTAATAGTGAACATTGAGTAAAAGCTTAGGGATCACATTACCGAAGTGATTAAGACAGCAATGTTGAAAAGAACACTAAAATGTAGGAATAAGGAAGTTATTCTCCCGCTTTACAAGGTCGACAAGACCACATCTGGAATACTGTGCTGAAATGTGGTTACCTATGTTCCATGGAGATGAGGAAATGGTGGAAAAGCTAGTAAGGGTTCTTTAGGGCACAAATACAAGGGAGATTTTGTAGCTCAGAGCAGGTGGGCATAAACCCGGACTAATCCCTGGAAACTAAGAGTCTGGTCAGGAAGGATGTGAGGTCCAGGTTCCTTTCATGGCATGTAGTGAGCGAATGGAATAAGTTGCCAGTAGATATTTTTAATGAGAAATATGATAGGCACCAAGGTATTACACCTTCTAGCTCTCCTCCAATGAGTCCCCGACGCCCCAGGATGCCTACGTATAATATCGCAGTGCATGCGATATGTACACCGCAATGATTAGCGATTACGACTCAGTTCAAGATCGCCGAACTCGCGAAACACTTCTATAATGAGGGGGAAAAAGCTTCTGTACATTTTTTCTTTAAAATTATGTTACAAATTAAAAGTTTAGAAAGTTTTTTTACCTTGGGTATATAATATATATGTTAAAGATGCCAAGCTATTTTAAACCTGGTTTTACTCCATTTCCCAAGTAAGCAAACAGACAAACAAGTCAAGTTTGCGCCTGTAAGTAGTACAAGTCTAGGTGACCCACAAAGTAGTGCAAGTCTAGGCAACTCGTGGTAAAGGTGGAATAAGCTATGATCACTATTCTTAATATTTACCCATAATGCCAAACCCATCTCCCTAAGGATATGTATGATGCTATGCATTAAAGGCAAGGGGCCACTACCGAGACCGGTTTCGACGTTTCTTTAACATATATTATACCCAAGGTAAAAAACTTTCTATATCTATCTCTCATCCTGAGATTTTTATTTAATAAGATCAAAGCACCTTATGGTAACTTGTGTTGGTAAAATACTTATAAGCTGTGTATTACTTAACCTTGGTATTTCTAAGCCTGTCTCCCACTGATGAGACCTCAATAAAGGTCGAAACCGGTCTGGGTAGTGGCCCCTTGCCTTTAATGCATAGCATCATACATCTCCTCAAGGAAATGGGCTTTGCATTAAGGGTAAATATTAAGAATAGTGATCAGAGCTCATTCCACCTTTACCACGAGTTGCCTAGACTTGCACTACTTTGTGGGTCACCTAGACATGTACTACGTACAGGCGCAAACTTGACTTATTTGTCTGTTTGCTTACTTGGGAAATGGAGTAAAACCAAGTTTAAAATAGCTTGGCATCTTTAACAAATTAAAAGTTTTTTTTTTGTTTTGTTTTGTAAATTACATTTCAAAGTACGTAATGTTAAAAAAAGTTTCTACTTTTTCTCAATGTGAAGTTGGAGGACTGAAGTGGCTTGAAAAAAGTTCCACGTTTCTAGAGCAGGATTTTCGGACTATATAATAATAAACAAAAATAGAATATTTCGTGAATGGAAATCACATTAAAAAAAAAAATCCGTAAAACTAAGTCTGAATTCAATGATACATGCACGTTTCATTTCGTCTAGTACTTGTTAATGTGACGTCACCTAAAATTCATGATGGCCTGTCCGTGAGGGGAAAATCTAATTAACAGAGTAATATATAATTCGATTCCTCTCATTCTACCACCAATGTATTCTATTTATAAAATATATACATTTATTAATGCATACATATACGTTAAACAACTTCCAGTGATGTATTATTTTACCAATAAGCTTAAGAATTTATATGAAAATGGACTGCGACATGAGAAGATAATAAAAAATTCTGTTTTTCTTGCTCGTTATCGTTATAGAGAAAACCAATTATTGCGCTATAAAATTTTGATATTTCCGACGCCCTACATTTTATCGTTTTTAATCCCATACAAACTAAATCTATTTCATGTCCTCATTTTCATTTTGTAAGAGTTTTGTAATCTTGCATGATTCTAACACGCATCCACTTGCATATGAGAATATTCGGGAAAAACATTTTCATAATTTCAGGCTAACCGGACAGATGGCAGCAGCAAGTCAGCATGTGTAATATCGATGGAAGGATTACAACGGGACACTTCAAAACATGTAAGGAAAAGACTGTAGATAATTATAAAATAGACGAGTTTCGTAATAGAATTCTTCATAGAGTGACACCATTATTACAACATTGTGCCTGAATTGTATCCGCCATATATATTGCTGTAGAAATAATTTTGGTTTGTCTAATTTAACAATAAGTTCAAATATTAATAATGATCCTAAATATATCAAATTTCATTAGATTTCATCTAGCCAATCTAAAATTATCATAATTTTAAACTGCTTTGCTAATATAAACGGAACTAAAAAAAAAAAAAAAAAAACAGTGGATGCGCATGCACATAAATATGATTCTTAACGCTCTCCTATAAATGTTTACACATATACTTTGAAATGATTCGTAGTTAAATTTTCGATTATTGATTTCCGTTGTTTTTATGAGAACTGTCATTAATAGCTGCGACTAATTTACATAATTTTTGAATAACGTAAAGCTGAACTTCGAGTCGTGGCACTTTTGCTAAATTCGACAAATGTGTCAGTTATAGAGGTCTCATTATCCCAATGAAAGTGAAAGCATTGGATTAATAAAAGTTACTTTTTGCCTATTTTGATGCAGCAGACATGGAGACTAACAAAAAGAGAGACACGAACAGAATACAAACAATGGAAATGAAAGTTTTAAGGACAATTTTGGCAAAAACAAGGAAAGACAGAATAAAAAAAAAATGTAGGCATTAGGAATAGTTTAGGACATTTTAGTCTGTTGAAGAAATGTTTATGAACTCTCGCGTGAAGTGGTTTGGACATCTAAATTGTATGAAATGAAATTTGACCTTTTCCGTGGTCTTCCTCTTGGGAGACCATGAAAAATGTGGTGAGTCCAGATAAGGGAAGATCCAGAAGTATCAAAAGTATGCAGTACTTTGCATTACGTCACTGCTAACAGCAAATAACTTGGAATTTCCTCCAGCTTGGTCAGTACAACTTGAAAAAAAAAAGCCAATTTATGTTGTCATCATTAAAATCATCAAGGTAAATAAATTCATTCTTTGGTTTTTTTTACTGCAGAACATCAGGTTCAATATGCTGTAGAATGAAGCAAGAAAACTAAGACGAAAATTAAAAATAGGGAATCAGAGGTCTGTCTCACTTGTACACTGAATTATTCAACGCATTTCAATCTGCTAGCCTACAAGATACTATGGTCAAATTGTGATGATCTCCCGATTTAGAACTAGGAGTCATCTAATCAACTGATTCAAAGTACCACTTGTACACTGAGTCACCACTCTTTTTTAAGAAAACACCTTCCCATTTAGGAAAATGGGAAGGTGTTCCTAATAAAGTGGCCACTCGGTGTATGATTTATCTTCCTTACATTATACAGTTACACGAACCACATTTAAAAACACTGAATACACTATCTTTTCTGTTTTGAAAGAATTAAAATCATTGTCAACATCCAAATCTTTCACATCCATTTAAAACGAATTAGTTTATTCTCTGACAATGGATACTCGGATTATTTAGACACTAGACAATAATATCAATTAGGATTAAGAACAAAAGAGGGCAGCGGATGTCTGCTTCCACAAGTTTTCAAATCGTCGGGAGTTATGATATGAATTATCGAGAATAGATACCGAGAATTGCTCTAAACATATGCAAGAAAATCTGCTGCAGTTTTTAACCTTATTCTATATTCTGTTGTTATCAGCAGAATATAGGCAACATCTTGCAATGTACCGGCTATCTACTGATTTTCTTTCTTTCTTTTTTCTTTTTTTGCATTTTTTATTCATTTTTACCTGGTCCAGAAAGGACCAGGCTCTAGGGACTAAACATGGAACCTAATAAGCAGAGCGATGGTCGTCCATTGGGCAATGAAATTCACCTCCAGGAGCGCGCTGGCAATATGTGCAATATGTGCGACGCACACAGGCGCCAAAGATTTCATGCGAGGAGGAAAATACTAAAAAATAAATTACAGTTTTGTTTAAATTTTAATTATATTTTATAGGTTTGTCTTAAACAAATTATTTATAATCACTTATTTTTTATTATTCCTTAAAATCTTATTTTATTCTGATCCTAGTTCTAACAAGTAGTTTAGCGTAAACAAGTAAAAACTTGAACTTGCGTGAGTTTACTGTTTACAGGATGACGCGCGTTTGAATTTGTTTAATCTTGTTGAAACTCGCATTTGCTCTAAACATATGCAAGAAAATCTGCTGCAGTTTTTAACCTTATTCTATATTCTGTTGTTATCAGCAGAATATAGGCAACATCTTGCAATGTACCTGAATCGTCATGAGAAAAATTTAAATCATTTGAAGAATTACAAAAAATGGGCAGAATTAATTACATCCTTAAAAAATAAAACTTGTATTGATCATTTGCTACAAACAGTTTTAGATAATGAAAGGAAACGTTGGTATGAAGTTATAAAAATAATAATAATATTTGTAGTACAGGTTTTAGGCAAGCAAAATCTATCTCTTCGTGGTAAAAGTAATAAACTTTACGATCGCAACAATGGCAATTTTTTAAAATGCATTCAGATGTTAGAAAAGTTTTATCCTTTTATATCGGAATACACGCGACGTGTAGCTAATGATCCTGACTTTAAAAATATGCCCTCCTATTTAGGAGATAAAATTCAAAATGAAATGCTCACCTTATTGGCATCAAATATTAAAATAACGTTTTTATAAAGTGTTTTTTTTTTTATTGGGGAGAGGGGTATAGGGGCGCCAACTAAAGTTTTGCACACAGGCGCCAGACACTACTGGTGCGCCCCCGTTCACCTCCTACCTAAAGACAGTCACATACATCCATATTCATGGCAGTTAATTAATCCCAGTTAATTAATGTTAACGCCATATTACATATGGTTTCGTAAATTACGGAAATTTGCGTTTAAGATTCGTCTGTTATATTTCATAAACAACAAAATTTGGCACTTATCTCATTTTTCCCTTTTTCCATCCGAAAATTTTTAACATAATTCTAATTAGAACATATGTTACACACTATACAATAAAATGGTAGCTATTACTGCAACGAGACTCGCATTGAACAAGTGCCTTTGAATAAGTAACTATTAGTGACATTTTGATAAGAAAAGACAAAGAATGATATAATACAAAAGTGAGCCATACGGTCAATAGTGTACCAAGAGCCAGAAAATATGACTAGAACATTTAGCATCTTCGTAGCGCAATTGGAAGAACGACAGTATGTTGTTCCATTTGGACAAGGCTTGAGTTCGCAGTTCTCGTTGTAATAATGGCTAACCTTTTATTGTATAGCTCGATTCTAGTAGTGACAAGTAGAATCTTTATGTAGGCTTTTTTATTTGAAAGTGAGTTAGCCGATCTCATACGGAAGTAGCAGGGTTTTCCTCCCGTAAACTCGGGATTTTCATCTCGCATACAGACAAATCGGCCCTTCAGAACACACGCAATTTACAGACAAAAATCTTGATGGGCGATAGATGGTGTTGATGGTAGATGTGTAGTAGGAGAGACGGTTAAATGTGTGTACTGGAGTGGCGTGGAGACCCACCCACGACGAGTCCTTTAACTCCTTGGAGGTGTCACGTAATAATAATAATAATAATAATAATAATAATAATAACAACAACAATAATTTACAGCCAAAATGAGGGGCATCTTGCCAAAGTGGACGGGTGCTAATCTTGTATATGACAGTCTTTTAAGTAATGCTAAACTGATCAATTGGTAACAATGCCCATGCAAAACTTGCAGAAGCGTTTGTTTTTTAACTTTGAGATTACACACTACTTTCAGTAAATTTTGAAGAAACTTCTCTGTATTATCTTAATTTGGCTGATCATATAGAGTATTTTAATGTTACTTCTACCCACGAACAACTGTAAATCTATAGTATATCGGTATGGGGTGAGTTAAGGATTTTTAAATCAGTATTTTTGGAATTTTTTTCAAACCACTTCAAGCTTTCCAGAAAACTGGAAAGGTGGTGGTCTCACACCTGACGATGAACTTCATCTCCCCATCTAAGGACAATCACAAACAAACATCCATAGTCGCAGTGGGAATCGAACCCGCAGCCTATTGGAGAGAGCATATACATTTACCACTCAACCAAGGCTGGCAGTATGTTATATAATACATACTGACTGCTCACGGAGTACTCTAATTAAGGTGTTCCGAGATTGGAGTGATACTGGGCAGAATGGCAATTCTAGGGCCAATAGTGGGTGTCTGTAGACAACAAAAACTATGGAACGGCTGACTATGGAATTTAACCAGTAGACTATTGGTGGTATTTCCCAAACCACAGTCTCATGTTTCCTTTTCTATATGAACCTCCGAAGTAGCCCCAGTCAAGGTACCTGTGGTTATGCCTAATCATCAAAGACTACATCTACAGAGCAATGTCACTAGGACACTGAAGACTAGAAAAAGTTTTTTTACTACAAATGTTTTACTACAAGAGATGCCTAGGGTTTCCTAGGCATCTCTTGGTATCCTGATATCGATAAGCCATATAAATGCTACAGAGTATACACTATCTACCAATAATGGTCTGGACATTTTAGCAATTTTCAGCTGATACCAGTAGGCTAACCCTAATATCAGGTATATCCACTTTTGGCTTTGATCACCCCCTGCACCCTTTGAGGGAGGCTTTCCACCAATGTGCGGAAGACATCACGTGGAATTTGTCTCCATTCCTCAATCAAAACAGCACCAAGTTCATCGACAGATCAAAGACGTGCTCTGGACTTCAACCACCGCTCCAATTCGTCCTACAGGTGTTCGATAAGGTTAAGGTCAAGACTCTGTGTAGGCCAGGGCAGTTATTTAACAACCATCTCTTCATACCACTCTATAACAGTTGCAACTTTGTGGCACGGGACATTATCGTCGAGGGTACGTTCCATAAAAACTCTACAGTGTAGGCAGCACCTGATTATCCAGTATATCAAGGTACTGAGCTGCCTTCATGGAACCACGGACAACAACCAGTGATCCGACTCCAAACCAACTGAATGCATCCCCACACCATTACTCCACCACAAAACTTTACTGTGGGTGCAACACACTGTGGTAACAAGTGTTCACCAGGCTAACTTCACATCCACACCCTGCCATCAGATTGGAGACAGGTAAACCTTGATTCATCGCTACAGAGTCCTACATCGCTACGCTCTTTGCACCAGGCCAAACGAGCCACCTTGTTCGTTGTTGTGAGGTTCGGTTCGTGTGCCGCTAATCCATAGAAATCAGAAACCCAGTAAATGGAGTTCTTTTCGTACAGTATTAGTGCTCATCATCGTGTTACTAGTGCACTGAAACTCATCATAGATGGTCTGTGCCGATTGTAGCCGTTTTTGCGTGCCACCCGTTTTAATAGCTCATGTGCCTGTCAATCATTTTTGGCGGTCGTCCTGGGTGTTTCTCTGCACTAGTGATGACAGAACGTCTTCATTTGTTGATCACATCGCCAACTGTTGATTTTCGATGCTCCAGTTGAGTGGCAATGGCACGTATGGACATACCACCAGTGTGACAGCCCACAATGACATCTCTCTTAAAACCACCTGTATTCAACTGTGATGATGAAATACTATTTGTACACTGATTTTTATATTATTAACAAACCTGGAATGTTCCATAACTTCAAACAACAGGGGTGTTTCGAGAATTATTGGTAGATGGTGCATAAAGCAAACTTATTATCCATTATGGCTGGCTGATTTCCCAGGCAGCACACGTGTATTCCAGCAGGATAATAAGCCGTATCACGTTGCCAGTATGTTTCAAGAAATTTAGAATCAAGAACTTGCGGCAGTTGTCTGCTATACTCTCGTCCTGATTCCTTTAAAATCACTGAGAGTCACGGACTGTTTTTGTTAATGACTAAAGGTTGAGTTCCTTTCTCTATCTCGATTTACAAAAGTTAAGGCTAATGGAGATTTACCTACTGCCGTATGGGGATAAAAGGCGTTGAATAAATTATTATAACACACACGGGTGTGTTTAATAATTTTTCGATTTTCTGAAGTCTAAAGGTGTTTCTTAGGTAAAGCTATAAGGAATATCATCAATTATTTCGCGGGAACACTGAAGTTCCGTTTTAAATAAATAAATAAAAACAAATCATCTGACGCTTTTTATTCCCCAAAGTGAGTAGGTGCAACTCCATTAATCCTAGCTAACGTTTTGAAGACAGATAGATAGCCAGTATCCATCACTGATAGTAAGTGAGTGAGTGAATGAATACAGTATGTTCATGTGCCCCCATCTTGTAGCCTTAACACTCATTATCTGGAATATTGAGCTATGTGGTCGGTGTTTTGGGGATGTTGGGTTAAAATCTCTATTTTCTAAGACGAAAGCTGTCGAGTTCGTGGTAAAGATCAACGAATTCAGAAACCAGCCAAAGAAAGGCTTGGAAAAGTTCTTTCAGTTGGAGACTAGGATCAAACTTATAACGGTCCTTCTTTGGAGAGCCAACTTGAGGGTGTAAACGTCATATTCACCGAGAAACCCACGTGAATACCGTTTTATTTGTCACCAAATACTTGATTTCAAGATGGTGCTAAAATATTTCATAGAAAGTTATTTGCTTTAGTTCTAGAACTTTTTATAAAAGAAAACTCGACTAATCGACGGAACTGCACCACTGACAGAGATTATTATTATCATCATATTATTATGATACCTCCAGGGAGTCCAAGGATTCATCGCGGGAGGACACTCTACTCTACTTCGCTAAATACATCTCATCCTCTCCACTACTACTATGAATGCCATTTACCATCATCTCACGAACAACAGTATTTTTTTGTCTGTAAATTGCGTGTTCTAAAGGTCGATTTGTCTGTACGAGGGATGAAAAACCTGAGTTTCCCCGGGAGAAAAAAACTACCTCCGTATGAGATAAGGTCCATTTAAGGCCAAAAGGTTGGTAAATAAATGGACATAAAATGTGAAATCCTCAGTTTGCTTCGTAATCCATTTTTAATTTTTTCATTTATTTATACATTTATAACAGTTATTTATAAAATCTTAAAAATAATTAAGCATTCGATGAGAATCTAGTACAATATTTCTACAGCACTATGATCCGGTAATTTCAGATCAACAATTGGTCGATCTCCGCTTTTTTTTTATATATATTTTTTCATATTATTATTTATTTTTTTATTTAGTAGGCAGAAACTTGGAATACTCACAAAACTGAAGAATATTAGTTAAAATAAGGATTTATGGAAATGAAAAGGCATTGAAATTTCTAAAATTCTATTCCTAAAATTCAATCTTCTAACATTTTATATTTCCGATAAAGGAATAAGTGGCAATCTTTGAGGCTTCACTTTTGAAAATTGATTCAAGGAAGGTCCTCAGCTATCGGGAGTTGACTGCATTTCTAGTCGGAATGGAAAGGAAAATATGACGGATAACTGCGTCCACCTCATGCTCTTAATTCGAATCAATATATCATTTATAAGTGTTACCTTAAGTGGTCTTTACCTGATTTTTGAGATTTGGATTTAAAACCGGAGTTTCTTTCTGGAATAAAAAAATATTTACCTGCGTCAACGGTGGACTCAGCCCGTGGAAAAAGGCCTAGAAAAAGTTCTTTTGGTTGAGACTAAGAGTGAATCTAGATGAATTATGTTTTAGCATAGTTATTATACAAGCTTCTGATTTGGTCGAGCTACTCAATTTTTATTGAATTTGTCATATTGCTCATTTAAATTGTCACGCTCGAACGTGAGAGAGAGAGAGGGCGCTTTTTTTGTTTCGTTTTGATAACAATTAAAAGGATTGGTCTATTGGTTGAGCAAGTAGTTGTTTTCTATGGTTCAAATTTATCACAATAATTAGATATTTTGTCTACTGCAACTAGCACGCTGGTTAGCAGTAAAAATAGATGTAAAGACAGTGAGTATAATTCTATGATTCCACGAAACCAAAATTCAGTTCTTTTATGTTCTAAATGTTGGCTAGCTCGCACTGACGTTACTATTATTAATTCTCGAGAAATCAAATATGTAATCCTATCGTTTTGCAAGCCTGAAAATATACTGAATATTTTAGAAAAACAGAATATTTTAAATGTATTTCGTGAAATACATTTAAAATATTCTGTTTTTCTTGTGCAACATATGAGAGAGAAAGATCAAGTACATTTGAAATGGGCAGTTCAAAGGAAAGATAAACGATCTTTCGCAAAAAAGAAGTCAAAGAGTTATAGAATATTTAAATAATTTATAGCAGAATTGATGATAATCTGAAACCAGCTGGCAAACGTCTTCTGCGTAACTCGATTCAGCATAAAATATCATCAATATTTAAAAAGAAGATGGGGGAAAAATCAATGCTTCTTTTCACACAGAAGTAGAATTCTTAAAACCATATACGGGTACATACAACTTGATCAGTGTTTCGAAGACAGATGCTTTTCTCTTCACCAAGTTATGGGTACCGCTGAACATTACATATAACGGCGGCAGCAGAGTAACTTTTATTGTACGCAGCAGCAAAAAAGTTATTAAACACGCCACAACTAGAAAAATATATTTCACTTAAATATTTTTCAAACATCACATTGATCTGCAACACTTGATTTTAATTCTTACTAGAAATTTTTTTCCAATATTTTTAATTACAAAATAATTTTTTTATTACAAATCTCCTCCAATTAAAGATTCATTGAAGAAGTTTAACAAATTATTTCAACAATGATTATTAATATAAACCTTCATGGAATTTAACGATATCATGAAAAGTTCTACGCAGCCAGCAGCGCACTTATCATACTGAATCTTCAACTCATTCACATTGTTGGCATTGGTTATACATTTCGGCAATGTATTCCACCCATCCACGTTAAATAAAATAAAATCCTTCTCACTATCTTAGTTAACACACTTCCAGAGATTGCTTCCTAACCCCTGTTTCACCATTTGAGAAAATTTTTCCTGTATCCTTCTGGTAAATATCTCTCAACGGCTTAAACATCTCAATCCCATCATTCTTTCGTCTTCGAACCACCAATCTCAGCAGATTACTGTCTTCAATCTATCCTCAAAATCATTTTTATCACCTGCTTCTGTATGCTCTTCAAAGCTTCTTCATCCCCACCAAATGCTGGTGTGACCAAATCTAAGCACAATAGTCCAAATGTGATGTGATCTTATAAAATGGAAATGCTACTGCTCTGTTTTTGCAAATAAATGCCGTCTTAGTATTTTAGCAATCCTTTGCAACATGTCCCTTGAATATCAATCTTCTATCCACCGTCATCCCAAGATCCCGTGTCTCCTCTGAAGAAAGAGAGTATGCAGGCAGTCTCCAGTCTGTGGATTCGAAATCTCCATTCATATATCCACTTTTAGTGTTGCCAAATGAAAATGACTAAAAACAGCTAAATCTTAAAAAAAAGAGCTAAAAAGAAGTTAAAAATAAAAATTTGAAGCTAAAATTTTAAAAGTAGTAGTAGCAGTAGCTGATACTTTTAAGTTACTTACTGTATTCAAGTTGAAGTGATACTTGCATATAAGTGGCTAAATACATCTTTCATGTGGTCTTCTGCGCTTAATTCACACATGCTTTCACTTAGATTTTCAGCTTTATTATATGTGGCCATCGTTCCAATATTACTCAGTGTAGATGCTGGTAAATGACAATCTGTACAGCACTTGTTGTTACGCCTGAGGCCATACTTGACTGACAAAATAGCTGTTAGCATTGGAATTCCATCTTGTTTCTTAATTTAGTTTTAACTACATTCATCGAACTAAAAATTCGTTCAATTTCCGCATTAGAATTTGGCAGTATTAATAAATTTATTGCATACTGAGCAATTTCTTTAAATGGATTCATTCCAGATGCATCTTTATATTCTCGTACTTCAGTCCAGAATAGCTCAGTGTTTTCTATATTTGTCCATTTATTTAAGTGGATAGTATTGCACTGGTATTCAGCAGCAGCATCTTTTTCTGTTTTCAGCATTACTTCTAAGATGGGAGTAGCAGGTTCTTTTATATGTTTTAGGATATTGTCAACAGAAAAAGAAGACATCGTTCTTAAAATATTCAAGTCTTCAGGCAACCTTTGCTTAAGCTGTTTGAAGAGACCAAGAAGAAACTGTCTTGCTCTACTTCTAAGATTTCGTTCATCATTTTGCGTTATTTTCTTTTAAATCATCGACTCTGAAATTTTTCTTTCAAATCTGTAACCAAGATTTGGACTGGGATCCAAATAGTCATCAATCTCTGACTCTAGAGGGTCGACTGTGGATGATGGTAGCACTAACATATTAGCAATAGAGCGAATGTAACGAGAAAGGTCTTCAAATAATCTCATTTTATCCGCACTGTTAGATTCGAACATTTTGTTAACTTGCCTTTCATCTTTGTACATCTCGTACAAAATTTGAGCTTTGTAACATTTCTCAGTCACACTCACGACTTCGAAGTGAGTTTTTAATTCCACCCACTGGCTGAGAATTATGTCTACTGCAGATTCAATGCAGAGCCACCTTGTTGCACAATTGCTTACAATTTTTAGAGGAGCATCATTTTCGTAGATAGATTGATACAGCTCTTTGTATGCTGCTTGTCTTAGAAGAATGTGAAAACCACTTATGTTTAGGCAACTGAAAATTCTAATTTTCTTGGGAGAGATTCTGCACAGGTGTGAGACATTGTCAGTTGTAATGAATGACATACACATCTAATTAAAATTAAGGAGGGGATATATGCCTTCAGTTGTTCATAAACGCTATTATCGACACCAACCATAACACTGGCATTGTCTGTACCGTTTGCAATGAGATTTTTAATGTCCAGTTTCTTGGGCAAGAGCTCTTTTTTCAGTGCAGCCACAATACCACTAGCCTCACACTTTTCTAGAACCACCATGCTCAGAAATGTATGCATAATTTTGTTGAATTTCCTGCTATAATAAATGATGGCCATTCCTAAAATCTTATTCACTGTGATATCATTCGATTCGTCTATTAGCAAGCTGAAATTTTCATCTCTAATATCTGCAATTAGATCTTCTTCAAAATGCTCACTTAGAATATTCTTTACAATTGCAGAGCACTTAGTTCAGTGCATTTTTACCTTTGGCATAATTTGACTGTCCGGGATGATATTTTTGCAAAGATCTACTAGATGATCGCAACTGTTGAATGATGAGTGACAACAAAGAAATAATGCTAACTTACCTTCAAAGTTCGCGGTTTCAGACTTTTTCACAAGCATTTGTAACAGGAACAGCCTTATATGGAACTGCAGCAAGGTGTTTCTTAGCTTCGCTATGCTTTACAAGCTGACAATATTTAGCACCGATATCACATCTGCAAAACTTATAGTGGCCTTTTGTAGCATCACCAGGAACTTCACACAACCATCTACTAAACATTCCCATTTGCAACCACTCCCTCCTAAATTTTTGCTTGTAAGCTTTATTTTTCTCTTTGCTCATTTTTGAAGAAGGGTATACAACTCTTTGATGCAACGAATTACGATCAGTTTTTGAAAACTTCCCACTCGCTATCGTAACTACCAACCAGAACACTGTGCAAAGACTAACTTGTAGCGGTGATATCAACTTTAAAACGACAAAATGGCAGACTGTTGGGCCACGTGACTGACTGACATCATGCATTTGAAACGTGTACGATGCCCGTACAAAACATACAATACCTTATCAAATGCAAACATCTGGAAAACTTTTAAAAGAATTTCTTTCTTTAACAGTAAGTTATAAAAACAACGAAAAAGAGCTGAAACTAGTTAAGAAGGAGCTAGATTTCGAGCTAGGTGCTAGATTAAAATTTTTGGAGCTAGGGAAGAAAAACAAGAGCTAGCTCCAAAAGAGCTAAATTGGCAACACTACCCACTTTCTCAATTTATTCAGATCTTTCGAAAGAGATATTATAACGGCAGCACATCTAATAATCCTTTTTATAATTATCTAATACAAAAATAATAACATGATATAAAATAATAATATTTTAGGTATGTTTAAAAATTACACGGATTGTGTTTCGATAATTGCACTTTAATCCATCATCTACACAGTATGTAATCCCCTACCACACTATGTTATCTGCTACCCATTAATGTAAATTGTCTACACAAAGACAATTACAAAACTACATTTTGTAATTGTCTTTGTGTTAGTCTTCTCCGGCCGGTTTGCCATTACGCTCCGCAAAATTTGTAAACATCTATTAGATTTTTATTTGCCATTTGGGTTGTTTGTCCATAAGCATGTGTCATAACAATTTTGCTCTCGATCTATGGATTGCAATGAAGTTGGTATTTGATATCTTTAATAAAATTTGTTTTTAGTCATTTTTAATCTTGATTTACATCGGAGATTATTTTTAGCGGCCCACAACATTTCGAAATGATGCCGAGTAATAACTCCTTCCAATATGGATGAATGGAATTTAATTTAAAAAAAAATTAAATTCTACATTTAGAGTTGCTAAAATTTTTCAAGTCATCTAATTTTTGGTTTCAATGAAAACATTCTGAATTTGTAAAACGACTTATAATTTAATAAAAATATCCATTTGGAAGGGCAATAAATAAGCTATCTGCAAATAAATAAAAATTAAACTACCATAAGTTCTTTGTTGTTTGTCGCAATATATCACGTTATATGTCACTTGTGAAACGCACCTAAATTTATTGTGACTGGCCTGGATTATTTCCATGCTTTTTAGATTTATTTCTTCTGACAAATTTTTATTATACGACTCATCCGTAGGTTCCCAGAACTAGTTCTGGGAACCACCTACACTACATCATCCATATTACATAATCCAATATCTGTATTAAACTCTTCGATAGCCCGTAAAGGGTTTTTTCTCTGGGTGGGTTGCCTCTTTTGCAGCATTAAAAACTGCTTAAAAACTAAACTCTTAAAAACTACCGTACGTGACTGGCTAACTCACCTTCAATTGAAAATGCCCACATAAAGATTATTCGCATCATGACAAGAATTCAATCCACACAGGTCTTTTCCAAAGTTAAGGGTACATGTCGCCTTGTTCCTCACTGCGCAATGGGAGCGCCAGGTGTTACGTATTCTTGGATTTGATAGGTTAACAAATTCGGTAAAAATATTTTTCTGATCTTTCATCCTCCTTGGTTACTATAGCATAGCACAATTAAACATATTACAGTTGATTTCTGTATACATATTTTACAAGAAATAATGCAATTTTCAAATTTTTGATACAAAATATTGTATTTTCTTTGAATCGAATTTCATTTGACTCGGGCTTACTTCTGGACCATACTTGTTATCAGGATATTCTGATCATTATTCCCGTTTACTTAATTAAAACTCGAGCAGTGTGACTGGCTAATCCAAGGGTAGTAGGCTTAGGCCCTGAGTGGCCCAGCGTATATCCAGCAAATTTTCTAAAGACGCCAAATGTATCATACTTAATATCATACATCATATTAGGTATGATACTTTGACGCATAACCCCCCCCCCTCCCCGAGTTTTCCACAATTTTTAATAAAAAGATAAAGTATATACTACACTGTGTAGTTACACAGTAATTATTTTATGCAACAAATTTATTATACAATAAAATTGTTGCATAATAATAATAAAAAAAAAAAACATCAACGCGCATGGTCAACGACGTTAATCATTTTTTACACATGCGAGTAGTGGTGTACATATCAATATAGCCATGAGTGGTGTACATATCAATATAACTGACTTTGTGGGGCAGCTCAGAAACGAAACAGTTTAATGTCCCTAAACCTTTTCTGAGAAAAGCGTGACACAAGCCGAAAATCGGGACCGTTGCACCAAAATTGGGACGTATATTCACCTTAGTCATACCTCATTTTGAATACATTTAGAGGTTGGCGCGCTCATCATATCCACTCGGGCATTCCACTTATTCTCACTTTCCACAAAAAAAAAATTTCACTTCTTTATTCCCATAACGCCTTCAAGGCACGGACTCCTCCCCTCGTTCCCAAAATTTTTATATCTTACGTCTCCTTAAAATACTTGAAAAGTTTTGCGTCCTCCTTCCAGAACAAGTGCAAATAAACAGATCTGAAACGAAATTTACCTACAAGTATACATTTTTATGATATAAAGTTATATAGTGTAAAATAAAGTAAAATAAATAAGGTTAAACTTATAAATTAAAAAAAAAACTCCAGTGTAACGCCTTTTATACTTCCAAAGAAGTAGGCAGTGCTTTAGTCCTAACTAACTTCATTCAATTAGGATTAATTCATTTATCCACATTTATTCCACAATCAACAAAATGTCACTGGCATCTGGAGATTTTCTCTAATGTTTCCTTATAGCCTAGATATCCATGTGACCAGATGCAGAAAACTAAAAGGTGCGGCATGGTCTGTCTTACACAGTGGAACTATCATCTCAATATCCCTACTTGTCGGTGTCTTTTATATTATGGCAGCAGTTTTTAGAATAATCTTTACACCTTTTTTTGCTATATGTTTCCTGAACCTCAACTTATTATCAACCAACACATTCTGATTCTTCTCTCTCCATCTCTTTGTATCGGTGGAAAGTGTCCTTGAATGACACTCTTCACCGATACAAATCCACCTCATCCCACTCCTCCATCTAAAATCTATACACCAAAAGGAAATAAAAAACTGTCATCTAATTTTTGTTTCAATCGAATAATTTGCAGGAGAAAAACGTTTCGAAATTATATACAGCTCTATGCTGGCTGGGGAGACGTTAATAAACTTTTGCATTTAGAATATACATAAGAAATTGTCTTAATGGTTGCATCAGCTCATTTCTGTTGGCAAGATGATGCAAACCAAGAATAATAATTCAACAGCAGTTGAAAGAAATCTGTTTAGAATCTCTATTAAAGTTTGCGCCGTCCTGGTTAGCGTATCCGCTCTATAGCCAAGAGGATACGCTATAGAGCGGATACGCTATATTTCCGCACGATATACCAAGGAGCAGAGATGCTTGTGATTGTCCTTTGTGGAAAGGGCATCTGCTACCCTACCACTTATTATAGCGCAAGGAGGTACGTGACCATAAGGAGTCAAAACGACATCTTATGTGAATGAATAACTAAATAAAGTTTTCTTAGTCATTTCAATTGAATGTATTTGTAGCGGCTAAAACTGTGCAAAAACAGAATCACATTTAGAGAGTCAAAGCGTGTCGAATGTTCATAAAACGTGTCATAACTTTTGTCGCATTCCAATTTTTTTTTTTCAGTATACTTTTTTAAAATACCACAGCTCGACAGAGTTCTTTTAATAACGTAACTATATCGCATATATCATAATGTTTCTCGCGAAAATATCGTCAACTGAATGTTCAATTGCGAACACAAACATTTATTGTCTCTCATACTTGCTTGATTATTTTCTCCCGCTCTTCCTAAATAAACTGGGTATGCGGGCAAAGATCTGCGGCTGTTGCCTGAAGTAGCTGACCAATGGCTCCAAAATGGCGAATTCATATTCATTGTTTGTACTTTGCTTCGTGCTCTGTAGGGAACCTCTGCACTTCATGTGGTATGGATGATGCCCTTCGGTTGGAAAGATCTGGATTCGAATCCTGTCCTGGACGTGAATAACCTTCATAAGGGTGTTTTTATCTGAAGGCGAGTTAGCCAGTCTCATGCACAAGTAGAAGGGTTTCTTTCCGAAAAGAGACAAGCCGATCCCACGCAACAAAAAGCCATAGCATACTGACCGCACAGATATTTAGCAGCTTCAGCGGTAATTCCAAACAACCGCAATCGTATTCTACCTCCAGCTTTCCTACATTTTTGCAAGCTGAATTGATAGTGGAAGCATTATTCACCCGAGTATTCTTTTATATGTTAATCGTACGTTCCGTAAAAGCACGACCTTCCAGTATATTTAACTTAGATTACTTTTAATTTAGAGGATTTTCATAGCATTAAAAATGTCGTGAAAAGTAAGTTAGCATAATAATTTTTGTCTATTTTATTTTATTTTATATTTAAATGGCAAGTCCACCAATGACAGACTGGAAACTTAAAATTTATTCGAATAGTGGGTGAGTCAAGAGTTAAAGCTACTCTAGAAAACAAGCCTTTTCACCTTTTTTGGTCTTTTTTATCCATTTCAGGTCTCCAAAGGGGAGAAGTGATCTCACACCACGAGATGCAAATCGTCCACTAAACACTGACATACAATCCATGTAACTCAAATCCATGTAGGATTCGAATCCATAATATGTTGGCAGTAAAGTGGGTCCAGTCCTCTCCCCATCAGTCACCAGATCCAGCTTATAAGTTGCTATGAAGTCTTAGCTGCTTACAGAAGTGAGCCAATGTTGGGAAGAAATAAAACCTTTTCAGTTCATGGAACATCTTTTATGTAAAACTCACCGAAGAATAATTGAAACTTATGTACTGCACTACGTCAGTTCCACATATTAATTACTACATTACAATACATTTATCTGAATTTCATCCACGAAGGATTCATAAACCTAAATAGGTAGATTAAATTTGGAAATCCAACTCTAGAGATCAAACAGGGAACTTATTTATTATTATTATTTTTAGAGAGGGGGGAATACTATCTGCTAAGCCAATAACGTGGCTGAGTCAATGGGTGGGTAAGCCCGGAAACTTGAAGTTCAAACATGGTTTATATCACTTCAAACACATTAAACGTGAAGTTCTTTAATTTCTTATTTTTGCCCACATACGACACCGATGCGCGCTAAGGGTTCAGCAATCTGTACGTATAAAGAGAATTTGTCAAAATCGGTTCAGGAATGTTAGAATACAGTATTTTGTTCTCTCTTCTTTACAATCCCGATTTTGCTTTTGATCCAAATGAGGGAAAATTATCAGGGGTCCTTGTCTATAAAAGGAAAAACAAATTGGGGAAAGTGAAGCCCCCCCCCCCCCCAAAAAAAGAAAGCTTGTTATTACTCCATGGAGTCCGGTTGGCTCATCGGAAAGGCGATTTCCAACCAAATGTACTTTTGTCTGTTGTTAATTACGTGTTTTTTGATTGTTTTGCGGAAGGAAAAAATCCTGCTCACTTACAAGCGAAAAAAAAAGTAATAAAAGTTCTTATTATTTCTTCATTTGTATTATTTCTTTTACGACTTTTCTCTTTCAGTTATTAGATATAAAATAAAAAAAAAAAAAAAAAAACACCCCCACAGCGCAATTGGAAGAACTTCGGTTGGAAATGACCTGAGTTCGATTCTCGTCGTGACGAGAGGAATCTTCATATGGTTTTTTCAGTTGAAGGTGGGTTAGCCGATATACGGAGGTAGCACGATCTTTTCTCACGAAAACTCGGGTTTTAAATCTCGCGTACAGGCAAATCGGCCTTGAGAACACACGCAATTTACACAAAAAAATACTAGTGGTGATGTGGGTAGTAGATGACGTTGTGTGAAGATCATGATGGTAAAAGCGGTTCTGTGTAGTTGATGGATTAAAGACGAGACGAGACGTTCAGTTGTAGAGAGCCCTTTCCTTGGAAGTGTCACGTAATATTAATAATAAAATAATGAAATACTACATAACGCAATTTATTTCCGCACGATATACTGTATATTTGACTGATTGGAAGGTTGGTTATTGTAATGTTTTTCATGAATGCATTGTTAGTTCAATATTACTTATAGTAATGTAGGCAATTTTTTCATAATCTTTCTCTTTATGCTCACGCTTGGATCAGATACTTATAATTTTGGAATATATGTTTTGATTTGAACAGCAAGAGGATTTGAAACAGATTTTCCTTGGCTTGTATCCCTTTGTAAACTGAACAATATGTCTTTCATCATGAAGTAAGTTTACATTTCAGTTATGATATATGTCTCAGAAAGAATTAGCATAATGATATTACAAAAAAATAAAATAAAATAATAAAAAAAAACACGGTAACTGAGAACTGTTATATTTTACTGATGGTTAACTAACTGGCAGTAGTTCATGATAACACTCCGCGGGAAAATCCGCGGATTGTTATCACAGTTAACTCACTAGGTTAACTGTGATAAACACATACAGGCAAAGTATAATATAGCATCAGTTTCAATCTTACAATTATTATCAGCTTGAATACCCAACTTCATTCCATAAATCACAAGATAGATGAAAACTGGATAGCTACAACAACAAGAAACGAATTCACGGGGGGGGGGCATTCTAACAAAAGACGCAGAACTACAGAGGACCAGATGAATGAAGACTCACCAACACCGGATGTCCCGAGGAACACTGAAAAGGTTCCACCTGTTATACTAAGGGACAAGGACAAATGGATCACTGTCTCATCGGCCCTCAGGGAACATAAAATCTCATATTCCTGGGCTAAAAACCAAGATGGAGTCAAAATCCAGCCAGCCTCAGTAACTGACATAGACAAATGACAAAGCTAATGGATAACAAAAGTCTTCCTTATCACACATTTGCTTTACCCAGTGAAAATAATCTCAAGGTGGTACTTCGCGGGGTAACCGAAGGTGTCACTCTGAAGAAATCACTGCTGACCTTATAAATCAGGGCCTGACCCCAGCCAAAGTGAGCAGGATGCTCAGGTCAGATAAACGGCCTATGCCACTGGTGCTGGTAGAGATTGACAAAACGCAGAAAAAGATATATGAACTGACCTCTCTGTGGCCTCAGAATTTCTACTGAGCTGCTAAGGAAAAAGCCGTCAGCTGGGCAGTGCCGTATGCAAGGCCAATTTCAGGTGTTTAAAATGCAGCGAGGGCCACCAGACCATAATATGCACCAAGTCAAGATCCATGGCAGCAGAATGCGCCAACCGTGGAGAACCTCACCCTGCCAACTACAAGCGGTGCATTGCACACCCAAAGAACCGCGGGTAAGCAAAAGCTGCCCTTCCAACACCCAACAGCGACGCTCAGGGCAGCTGTGCAGGTCGCACCCCGGTCCAAACAATCTCCAGTTCGACAACTCAGGAAAGAAAACAATCTGTAGCAATGACCAAAACTTATGCCGAGGCCGCACGAACTACGGCTATTCCATCCCATGAACAAAAAAGCACTAATCTAACGTCAGTATTAACTGCCTCACTAGCTGCCATGTTACAAGAATTCAGCATGACAAATCCTTCACCATCCTCCACAAAAAGATTCCTGCAAGGTACCCATTCAATTTTGATAGCCCTCAATAATGAATAAAAGAAAATACAAGCCTAACTCTCTCATGATCACTGAGTGGAATGCAAATGGACTGAGCAACAAAATCCTGGAATTGCAAGAGTTCACTCACAGACACAATCCTGATATAATCTTAGTAAATGAAACTTATCTCAGGCCAGCTAATAATCCTAAATTACGGAGCTACATATTGTACAAAACAGACAGACTCACTACCAGTGGAGAAGGTACAGCCGTATACATTAAAAACTAAGCCACAATGTCCTGACCAATCCACAAACCAAGAACCTAGAGATAACAGACGTTGAAGTTCATACAAACAATGTTGGCAGTATCAAAATCTATGCTGTATACAATCCACTCAGCATTCCATTACTGGTATCTGACTTGGACTCCATTCTCGGCTCTGCAGACTCCATCATCATCATGGCTGGAGACTTTAATGCCAAGCATACAGCTCTACAATCAATGACAAAGTCCGTACGCTAAACCATTACTCAACGCAAAATTCTATTGTTATAGCCGGACCCACAGAGGCCACCCATCACAGTCCAGTTGGAAGCTCAGATGTACTCGACATTGTAATTCTCAGAAACATCAGATACCAATACCAACTGGAAATGCTAAACGAATTATCATCCGATCACAACGCCATTCTGCTTAAGCTCGGTACACAAGGGCAAATTCTCTCCTCCACGCTCCTTTATATCTTGGGACAAGCGCTCCATAATTCTCTCAGACCACATCGGCCCAGCACCTATTATCCATAATAAAGATGAGATAAACATAGCCATAAACAATCTTACTAACCAAATCAAAAAAGCACTAACATCAGTCACATAAACCACAGTCTTTCACCCTAATGGTGGGATCCCTGAGGAAATCATGAATCTAATTAGATTGATAAACAAAGCCAGAAAGAGGTACCATAATACAAGAGCCCCAAAAGATAAAACAACTCTGAATAATCTAAATAGACAAGTCCGTGAAGCTCTACAAAAACATCTAAACCAATATTTGGAACCAAACTGATGAAATTAAACCCAGAGGATACTCCATCTGGAAATCCTTGAGAACCCTCTGCACTAAAAGGCAGCTTATACCCCCAATTAAGATCAAGAAGGGATTAGCCCACACTGACAAAGAAAAATCAGAAGCTCTAGTTGACAGCTTGGAAACTCAATGTAGCCCATGGAAGACGGCAGATATCACGCCAATCAAAAAAATTGGAAAGAACTCTCAGCTTTCCAAAAGCTACAGACCTAGCAGTCTTTTGTCCAGCCTTGGAAAAGTTGCAGAAAAAGTCATCCTTACAAGGCTTCAATCAGCAACGGATAAATTAGATATTATTCCTAATGAGCAGTTCGGATTCAGAAAAAACCATAGCACCATACAACAGATACGCCGACTGGTCGAATTTACCACTAAAGGTTTTAACTGGAACCTCCACACAGCTGCGGTCTTTATAGATGCTGTGAAGGCTTTCGATAAGGTGTGGCATCAGGGTCTATTCTACAAACTCATCAAAATCAATTATACTGTAAAATCTCGATGTAGCTTAAAAATACCAAAGTGCTTTACATCGATTTTTTACAGAGGTCAAGTCTCACGTGAACTGTTACAAAAATAATCTTGTTTGTATGTATGTATGTATGTATTTTATTAATGTAGTTAACCCTGTGGGAAGTGAATATATTTACTGTTTTAACATCAAAAACAAAGACAATGCTTTCCCAACACATAACTATATACTTTGTATATGTATATAGTTATGTGTAACAGCGCAGGAAAAGTTGTTTACTAGTTTTGTATATAAGAGTTACTTATTGCACTAACACCTTTAAAGATAGTATCTAAGAGTTCCGCTAGGTTTAGAGAGCGGCCCCGAAAGGAGAAGCAAAGTATCAGAGGTCCACTAATTTTAGAGACAAGTTTCCGCGCCCGGCAAAATACGATCAAAAGATTGCATGGAGAACAAAGAGCAGGTTAAACTTAAAAGAAGATAAAAGAGTCATGCCGAATTCTTTTACTACCCTTAGCGCAAGGTCGCAAGATCGCAAAATAAAAGGGGACTGAGCGGAGCATAAGGGGCTTCCCAGTTCCAGTCGCCGCCAAAGAGGAGCTTCCAGGCCAAAGAGAGAGAGAGAGAGAGAGGACTTCCAGGCCAGAGAGAGGGCTTCCAGACGTTGTCGAAGAAGGAAAGGCTTCCAGACGCGAGAGAGAGGGATCCCAGTTGAGAGTTGGCAGCAATTTCAGTTTCTTGAAGGCAGCAGTTCGAGCTATTGGAGATGGCAGTCGTCCAGGCATTTTCGGCGAGCCAAAGCAGAGGAGAAAAGGCGATGTAAATTACCCACGGCAGTTTCGCTCAGAAGTTTTTCTTTTCGCCGTGGGAGAACAACTGTTTGCCGGAGCTGAATGAGTACCGCAGTCCACAGCCCGCTATTTTCCTGATGAGATATTACTGAAGCCAGACATTCCTGAGGAAGCTCAATATCCGAGATGAAAGAATTGCGTTAGAACGTTTTGTGCAAGACTTTTGACTGAATGTGCGATACAGAGCCTTTGTAAGTTCTATACTTTTGTACAATTCCTCTTATACTCTATTATAGAAAGACTTTTTAAGAATTTGTTTAATAACTTCTTAATTTGGTTAATTAAGAAGTGTCAATAAGAGAATCGATTGGCATGTTGGAAGGTGATATAAAAATTGTAAATATAACTTAACAGAGAGTTAGCTAACCTCTTTGCAAGTAAACTAGAAGTTTAATAAGTAGAATTTGTAAGCGGAGAGTAAATAAGATTGGGAGTTAAAGAAGTTAATTAGTGTTAAAGTAAAAAGGTCCTAATTTATGCTAAAGATTTTATAAATGGATAGAGAAAGCAATCTCCACATTGTTTAATTCATGTATAATTTGTAAATAAATGTGTTTTAATTATTTTTTAAAAGAGGGCTGCCTGATCTTTTATTTTACAACTGCACTGTTCTTAAATAAAAATCGGACTTGTGAGCGGGAAATAATTTAAGGCAATAAAAACACAGTTCAGTTACTTACGAACCACGACTGTTAAAGTGAACATTGATAAAAGAAACGTTTCTCGTGAGAGAGAGGGAAATTTGCCGGAAGTTTTATTTAGTCTTATGCCAATTAAATGATATATTCGAGGCGCAGTCTGACAAATAAATTTCCACTATTCATAGGCATTCGACTAGTAAATACGGAAGGTAGATAATCATAGTTGATATAAAAATTGTAAAGTAAATGAGAATTGTAGAGTAAATGAGAAAGGATAAGAGAGAAACAGTGCATTAGAGTAACGCTATAAAGAATTAGGAATAAAGAATTTGGAATAGAATAAAGATAGAAGAGAATAAAGATAAAGAGATATTACATATATAGGCAAATATATATATAAGTTTACAATGGCGCAAAAAGCAGAAGATATTACAATACCAATTAACCTACTAAAAATAATCAACACATACCCCAAAGACAGATTCATGCAAGTCAAAATAAATGAAACTATCAACCAGATGCAAGATCCTGGCAGGAGTGCCGTAAGGTTCACTTCTGCCCCCCCCGCTATTTTCTATCTACATAGCTGATATCCCTCAAAACCCAAGTTCAACAATCACTGCGTTATATGCAGATGATACGGCTTTATTAGCAAGATTTCTCAGCCGCAAACTAGCTATCAGAAGACTCCAAAGCAGTATTCACGCATTGGAGAAATGGCTGATGGACTGGAGGATCCAAGCAAACCCACAGACGAGTTCAGCTATACGGTTCACCAAAAAGAAGTTTCAGACCAAGGAAGACATACATCTTCTAGGAATCAAGATTCCATGGCAGAGCGAACTCAAATATCTCGGCGTAATGATTGACAAAAAACTCCAATTCACGTCATATAAAACACATAAGCTCGATGACTTCCAAAGTAATCGCACAACTCTACCCCATGATCAACAGAAGAAGTAAACTTGATACTCGGAACAAACTACTCATATATAGGATGGTAATACCAGCCATCACTTACGCATCTCCTGCATGGAGCCATACCTCGAATACAAACATTCAAAAGCTGCAGAGAATACAGAATACAAATGCCTGAGAATGATTCTGGATGCTCCATGGTTTATTAGAAACTCCCAGATTCACAAAGAAGTCAACATTCCCTACATCACATCCCTCCTCCATGACCTAGCAGAAAAGTTCTTCACCAAGACAAACAATCATTCAAACCCGCTGATCAAGCAAGCCTCAGACTACAATGAAGCAGATTTCTACAAATACAAAAGACCCAAGTCAATTCTATGCTCAGCTGAACACACCTAATCTCACTGCCCTTCCAGGGAGAGCTTAAAGCTCAATAATTCTCCACTCAAAGAACATTCCTCTCAGACAAAGGGGAATATGAAAAGCATTTATGCTCCCCCACATCCAATCGGTAACGTTCTGCATGTAACCTAATAAGAACTGGAAAAAAACACGGTTCATAATATTTACGCCACTGCTGACCGAACCTAGCCAGAATAAATAGCACAGTACGTAGCTAGAGGACTGAAAACGGGAATCCTGTCCTGGCCCTAACATCTTAGCAGTCCAACAAATTATTCTCTTAGTACAACCAAAATACCTGTTAAGTAACTTAAACATAATAATTACAATATCTCACTGAAAACACTTACAGTATTGTATTTCTAATTCGGCATAACGTAGGTCTTTCTGTTGAGGCAAACATCCATTTACTTTTTCCAGTAGAATAAGTTAAAAATTCGTTGCTTCTACGATATTCACTCTGCACTGCTTCGTACATAAGTCAAAACACCAAACTTATCATCAGTAAGTACTCTACAGAACTTTTTCCCTATTATTACTATTTTTACCTCCGTACTCACTGAACCGTCACTATTCTCAGTTTTAAACAACGTACCAGCATAAACTAAGCAGTGCGCAAAGGACTCTGGGATATCTATTTTTAATCAACAAATCGCCCACTCACTGCTGACAATTCAACAAAAAATAAAAATAAATAAATATTTATTTATTTTTGTTAATCTGCGATGAGATACTTCAAAATGGAGAAATAACTTGATTCAGGTCGTGCATCGTCGGATATAAAACATAAATAAAATATAAAGAAATACATAAAAATAAATAAATTACAAATCACATTAACCCATGAATCTTATTCAGTCCACAGTTAAACTACAACAAAAAATGCGATTTAAAAAAAAAAAAGATACCCACTACACTGCATATAAGGAATGAAAACTTTTTTCTTTTTACGAATAAAAGAAATAAAATAATATTTGTAGATTAAGTAGCAAATAACAAAATTCATTTTTCTCCGTTTCCCAAGAATGCAGTATTCTGTTTATTTTCAAGCAAAATAGACTTGCTTCTGTAGGCGGATTATGATGAAATTTGGTATTTGAATTGTATTAAAAGCAGCGTTTAAAGTATATGAATTTAGTTGATACCAGACCATTTTTAAATACTCGAAGTCGTTCTGAATAATGCGAAATCTGTCAGTTTTGTGCCAATCTAATAAAGTGATATCGTTACTTCATTTAATAAGCCATATGTTATTTTAAATTAATTTTTCCAGACTGTGTTTCTAAGGTCATCAGCGGTAGTCTCGTAGATATCATGAGCAGCGGCGTAGCTAGAGATTTTGCCGCACGGGGCGGTCCCTGATTTTGCCTAAACCAAAAATACTACAAAAAAGTCAAAACGACGTATAGGGAAATAAATTGAAACACATGTTTATTTTTGAAGTAAAACTTAATTCCAACATTCTAAAATGTTATTTTTCTTACTTTTCTGTTAGCAAAATCGTCGATGACATTGGCGAAGTCTATTTCATCACTCAGTTGCTATTCTATAGACAGTATGGCAAGATTTCGTAAATGCAAGGTACTCATTGTAGATCTTAGGCAATCTTAATCAATTTTAATGTAAAAAAACTCCTCTCGCAATTAGCAACACTTACAGCAATTGTGAGGAAAATTCGCAGTAGTATTACAATATTTGGAAACGAGTTCAAGAGACTGTCTTTTAGAATAAACTGCAAAAGTTCAAAGGGTCCGTCCTTCCATGTCCCTGTTTCGTCTTACGTAGCAGCAACAGAAATAAAACTGAAGTCTTTTTCTCTCGACGAGGAACTCTTCTTTATTAATGTCATCGTGATCATGATTTAGTTGACATTCTTATTTATCGTTCAAAAGATTCGATGGAATAAGGAAGGCATATTTTTCAGCACGAACATGAAGCTGTTGAAATGACGTGGTGATTTCTTGGATCACTCTGTCCAGTGGAAAACACATTTCTCTCCTCAACTCAATTTCGTATGACAATTCAGCATCTTGCGACTTCACCTGCTATCAGTTTCTTCTTTCTACACCGACGATCCATGACTATCCCCAGATCATCACAAATTTCTTTGACATAAGCTACTGAATTATTAACTAATTTGTTCCTATTTTCAATTAAAAATGCTTTTAAAGCCTCGAGTTTTATGTCACACTGGTGTATATTTCAATCCTTTGGTTTGGATGTAGACCTGTGTGTAGTTATTTTCTAGAAGGACGGATTCCCACAGTCCAAGAAAGCACAGGAAAGAAAACGATTGTAACGCAACAAGCAGCATGCCAGCATCTGACCTGGTAACTCTATTTTCTTCTTCACCAGTTAAATGTTCTACAGCACTAAATATTTTCGAGTACTTTTTTACAACACTCACAGCATCTCCCTGTGCACTCCACCGAGTTTCTACTACACGCTTGACACTTTAACCAGTGATTGAAGTCAGAATATTCCAGCGATGGGTTGAGGAAGTAAAAAACGTGAACAAACGCTCCACAGTTAAAAAAAAAAAAAAAAAAAAGGTAACAGAATTCACAGCAACAGGAACTGCATGAACACCCGCCAAATTCAGCGAGTGATTTGCACATGCGACAAATTCTGCTTTTCTATTAATTTCCTTGATGCATCTCTGAACACCAGTATGTTGACCAGCCATCAGCAGTATTATCATATGCTTGTCCTCTACAATTTTGAATATCAATTCCATCGTTTTCTAATTTTTGCAAAATCACAGTCGAAATATTCTAGGCGGTTTTACTTTTTGTTTCAATGAAATCAAGAAATGATTCTACAACCCTGACTTTATTTCCATCGATCATAATGTAGCGTAAAACTTGGCTCGTTTGATTCTTATGAGAAATATCAGGGATGCAGTCGAATATCATGAAAATATCCTTCTATCCTTCTTTTACTTGCTCGATAACTTTATTTCTTACTTTTTCTCCCAAAATTTCTATAAACTCGTTCTGAATAGTTCTCAATCGCCGTGCCATGCGTTTTATTGTTTTTATTTCTTAAAATTTGAATTATATGTATATGTATATGTTATTTTTTTATTTTAGTTGTAAGTATAGTTGTTGAAAACTATTTATTAAGTAATAAAAATGACTGAGTGAACATAAATAAAAAAGAATCGTCGAAAAATAAAGTTGTGTCTACGTGAAAACCCCCAAAAAAGTGTGGCCCAGGGAGGATCCCCCCCCCCCCTCTTGCTACGCCACTGATCACGAGGCATTCGTGTAAGTAGCAAATAAAGGTCAGTATTGGCTTTTATCATCCACATATCTTGTGATTGGCATAATAAGAATATTAAGCACTAATATATTTTTATTATTATATTAATGAAATGAACGTGTTTTTATTTGTTAAGAATATTATTTTGTTTTATTTTTCTGTAAAAAGGTCTATTAGTACATCTTGAATATTTGAATTATATTTAATGTTGTATTCCAGATTGGGACCGCGCGGTTAGCCTAGTGTCTTTGCGCTTCGCAACCATATGCCTGGGGAAGGAGTGTCCCCAGGTTCGATTCCCGTTGTAGACGTGAGGAATTTGAGGATCTTCCTCAGGCATAGCCAAGTTAGCCGGTCTTGGGCGCGGTCAGTAGGGTTTTTTCCGCCAGTTTATCTGGCGTTTTTCATCCCGCAAACAGGCAAACCGGCCCCGTGAACATACGCCTCTACAGTCAAAAATATACTCCCCCCCCCCCCCCAGCGGCAGACCAGACGACGGGTCGGTTGGCAGTGGTACTAACCAAGAAGTCGCATCTAAAAGTAACACGCGGACCCTGCATAGGAAGCGGGAATAACGCGTAGAAGAAGAAGTTGTATTCCAGATTGGAATGGCTGGGAAAAACGTCCAAAACGAGAAGTGAATGTTTATTAGAATCGCCTTTAGGTTATTTAGCCTACACCTGTTTGTGTGATCCAATACGTCGAGTTGGATCACTCGCCGTATTCACCTGTTTAGTACCCTGTGACTTCTTTCTCTTTCCCCGACTTCATTTGCCGATGAAAGGAAAGCGATACGACACCATTGAAAACGTTCAAGTGGCAGTAACTACGACCCTCACAAGTATCCCAAAAATCAATATAAAAAAAACAACTCATTTAACGAATTAATTGACCGTGCCGAACTTTGTATCGAAGCTGAGGGAGAGTATATTGATTGAAATAAATGATTTGAATAATTATAGTTGCCCTGTGTTTTTTATTTTCTATCAAAAGTTCGGTTTCTTTTTGGACAGAGGATGTTTATCTACACTCGATTTCACATTATTAACATAGGATGAATTTCTTTATTTGTTAATAGACTCACAGACTTTGTTGCCGTTGTTCTTCTAGCTTGATTTTGCTAAGAAAATCATCTTTTCTATGAAATTTTTAGGAAAAAAAAAAGCAATGTTATTAATTATACCTCTTTATATATATATATATATATATATATATATATATATATATATATATATATATATATATATATATATATATATATATATATATATAGATAGATAGATAGATAGATAAATTTATTTATCTATATTTATTTATATTATAAATATAAATAATTTATAAATATTTATAAATATTTATAAATTTATTATATATATATATATATAGATAAATTTATTTATCTATATATATATAAATAAATATAGATAAATAAATATAGATAAAGCTCTGATCACTATTCTTAGTATTTTCCATAATGTAAAGCATATCTCACTAAAAGATGTATACTGCAATAGATTATGGGTGGGGTCACTACCCAGACCGGTTTCAACCTCTTTTGAGGTCTCCTCAGTGAGTAGCTAAATATATATATATTAATTAAATATATATATATATATTTAGTTGATAAGGCTCTGTATTAGAATCAGAATTATTACTAAAACCTAAATACCAAGGTTTTAGTAATATAGAGCCTCATCAACTTTACCTATAGAAGTTGCTGCAAGGTGTTTTTATTTTTAATAAGAATCTCTGGAGGAGATATAGATGTAATTAATTTTTTAACTTGGTAACCCTAATATACAGTATCCCCAAGTTAAAAAATTAATTATATCTATATCTCCTCCAGAGATTCTTATTAAAAATAAAAACACCTTGCAGCAACTTCTATAGGTAAAGTTGATAAGGTTCTGTATTACTAAAACCTTGGTATTTAGGGTCTAGCTACTCACTGAGGAGACCTCAAAAAAGGTTGAAACCGGTCTGGGTAGTGACCCCGCCCATAATGTATTGCAGTATACATCTTTTAGTGAGATGTGCTTTACATTATGGGAAAATACTAAGAATAGTGATAAGAGCTTTACCCACCTTTACAATGAGTGGCCCTGGTGTTGTACCATCTTTAGACTTGAACTATGTTTCATGCGCAAACTTAATTGTTTGCATACTTGGGATTAGGAGTTAAAATAACCAAGCTTATAAAATTACTTGGTAGCCCTAATATACAGTATCCCCAAGTTAAAAAATTAATTATATATATAAATTGATCTACGAATCCTTTTTGGCGTTAAGTTGATTACATTATAAGTTTATTATAACTGAATTGTTAAATCAAACATTTATTTAACAAAATACATTTATAGGCCTTCAATATAATCTCTAATCTGTCCACTGTTTCTGTTTGTATTTGATACAAACATTATGAAATACAAACTGTTTCTGTTTGTATTTGATAAGTAGGGTCACTTTAGCAGAATCCTCAATGGTGCTAAAGCATTTCCCACGGAGTAGTTCTTCCAACCTAGGAGGTCAGGGGATGAAATCTAGAGAAATAGCGTTAGGTCCGTACGGGGGGGGGAGCATTTGCATCGATACTTTTAAGAGTACCTGTTCCCTTCAAACATAAGCTCTTATCTATTCAAAATGGGAGCGATGTCCAACTCGAATCACATTCTTTCTCCATTTCGAAGTCTTATTTCACAGTTTGGCTTAAAACTGACGTGATGGTAGGAACCATTGAATCATTCTACTGGCCACGCACACACACATACACACACACTTTATTAGTCTCACTTCAATAGATTGCACATACAGAGCAACTACACGTATTCTGTATGTTATGCCATTAGGAATGAAAATCAATTTAAATTGCATCTGTTTCATTGCAAAATATCCAATGCAGCTGTTAGCAGAAAGTAGGTTACTTTTGTTTCAGTGGATGAAAAATTAATAACACAACTTTTGCCTTTATGTTACATAAAATGAAATGGGCTGAAAATATTATTTTGCAAGCTTAGAGTGACAGAACAAAGAAACATCGTTAATAATTTCATTGTACGCTAAATGATGTATGGGCATTTTAATAATATTCTCACTAACACAACCTTCCCTTGCTTTTCGAGGGAAAAGCAAGGGAAGAGAGAGAGAGAGAGAGAGAGAGAGAGAGAGAGAGAGAGAGAGATTATCTGCCTTTTTGAGATGTGGAAGGTTATTGAGAAAAAATAGGAATTTGAAAGATAATATTATAACTGCAATTTAGAATTTGACTAGAATATTATTGAAACTGATCAATTTTATTATGTTTTTTTTTACATTTAGGTAACAGGACTGAAGATTCATCATTTATTAATTTGAGCGTTATGTGCGTGGATTTTTGAGAAATAGATTATGTGACAATTTCAGAAAACGTTGTGACGATAATCCGAACGTATACATAGTTTTGCCTGAAAAAATAATAATCGCAATTTTTATCTTAATTTCAGCATTGTTGACGATATATTTTTATACAATAACGCTCCCTATTTCCTTTAACAAGTTTTTATAAAAATAGGGGCGGTTTTTTTTTTTTTTGTTAAGTGTAGCTATGTAAATTTAACTAGAAATTCCAACTTTTTTTTTTAGTTCTTTATTTTTAGAAGCTTCCGGATATTTTTGCTTGTTTCGGATTTATCTGAATTATCAAAAACGTCAAATTTCCGTATTTTCGCTTAACGTAGCAATACATCGTATCAAATCAACGAATGTAAAAAATCATTATGACTAGAACATTTTTTTCTCTTTCAGTTTTGGTCGTCGAGTCGCACCATAGAATAGAGAACTTTTGCATCTACATTTAGTATAAAGAAATGATTAATACAGGTAATTTATTGTGTCTCGCTATTTTTATTTTTATTTTTTTAATTTCTTAAATAAATAACACAACTGTTGTTTATTGTTGTTTATTGTTGTTTGTTGTTTATATGTTGAATTTTGTCTCATAAAAAGGAGAATTGTGTCTTAGAATGATTTGAAACATGCAAAACAAGTTATATTTCAAAAGCATATAAATCCAGTGCGAAGATTACAATTCGTAAAATAAATAAATGAAATTAAAACAAACAAATAATAAATTAAAAGCAATAAATTCTCTGCAATAAATACGTATTGCAGAGAACTGCTAAAGATGAGATTTAGGGGAAAACATTAAAGCTGAAGTTTAAAATTTTGGAATTTAATAAGCACTGAAAAATTAAAAAGGGGAGAGTGATCGCTGAGGCCTAGTGATATGGTGATTTTATTGCAATATGGCTTTTGCAATATAGTAGTATATTGCATTTTCTGCCTCATCATTTGTTCATTGGGCATCCACAGATGCCGTAAGGTCACTCCAATGCTCGGTAAGGTGCCATACCAGACCTCGTCAAGTAGTCCTGCAGTATGCTTTTCTGGAGGATTCAACTCTCTGCAGATCAGTCACCACACACACACACACACACACACACACACACACACACACACACACACACACACACACACACACACACACACACACACACACACACACACACACACACACACACACACACACACACACACACACACACACACTCTCATTGACACTTTACCCCTTCCTCTTTTCCCAGGAACTTTGCCTTCTATTACTGTTCTGAGAAGTCCTCCTTCCATCCTTTCAATGTGTTCAAAATATCTTAACTTTCTTCTGTCAGTATCCTTAAGGAGCCTCAAAGTTTTACTGATCTTTTCTAACTCCCATTCACTTGTACACTTTTCATTATATGATATCCTCAACAGCCTTCTGTAACACCGCATCTCAAAAGCAGCTTTCCTTTTCTTATCTGACTTCTTTAGGTTCCAAGTCTCACATCCATAAGTCGATGTTGGAAAAAACAACTGCATCAAAAATCCTCAACTTTGTTCCCATGGAGATAGATCCATCCTTCCAGATTTTAGAGAAGTCTTTGACTATTGTTTTAGCCATTCCCCATCTTCTTCTGACATCTTCTGAACAACAATTCTTCACATTAATAATGGATCCCAGATACTCAAACTTGCTGACTTCCTCAATTCTTTCTCCATTAAGGTACACTTGTTTCTCAAGTGCTTCCCTGTTTGTATTTCTTCTGACAACAACAATCTTTGTCTTGCTAGGATTGACCTGAAGTCCTCTGTTATTACTGATCTTAGCTTTATCAAGAATTTGTCCTAGTTCTTCCTTGTCATTACAGAGGAGTACTGTATCATAGCATACCTCAAATTACTGATCAATCTACCACTTATCCTAATTCCTGTGTTGCGCTCATCCAATGCTTCACGCATGATGTCCTCAGCATATATACTAAACATTCTCGCCTAACTGCCTTTCCAACTTAAAGTCAATCAATTAATCCAACACCTGTTTTTACTGTGGCTTCTTGCTCCCTGTACAAGTTGGCCATCAACATGAGAGTGTATGAGAAAAACCCATTCTTTTCATTACTTCCAACAGTTTCACATGTTCAATCAGGTCAAAAGCTTTAGAGTAGTCTAAGAAACACATTACCAGAGGGAGTCTGAATTCTTTATATTTTTCTATGATTTGTCGAAGGCAAAGGATCTGATCTCTATGCCTTACCTTTCCTAAAACCTGCTTGTCCTCGGGCATTTCTGCCTTAACTTTGTCCTCAATCTTATTCAGTGGGATCTTCAATAAAATTTTGCTTGCATCAGATATTAAACTAATGATTATATAGAATTCGCAATCCTTCATGTCTCCATTCTTATGTAGTGGTATGAAACCTACTTCTTCCATCTCTAGGCCATGATCCTGTCTCCCATATCCTTGTAATCAATCCATGAAACACTCTTATCCAACCATCCCCAGTGGCCTTAATTAACTCTGCTGGGATTCCATCTACACTTGGGGCCTCATTGCTGTTAAGCTGTTTAACTGCTCTTTCAACTTCATGCTTAAGTGGAGGAGGTTCTAAATCAGAATTTTCCTGGCGAGAGGGCACCTCGAAATTTTTTTTATCCACTCTGTTGTACAGTTTCTCACAGAATTATTTCTATCCGTTTTTTATTTCAATTCTTCTGTTAGCAAACTCCATTCCTATCTTTGATGACATTCAATTTGGGCTTAAACTTGTTCCTTAGGTCACGAACTAAATAAGACATCCTTTTATAATTGTGCCTTCTCGCCTGGAACTCAATCTCTTCCGATTTTTTAGTATAAAATTTTTCCTTATCTTGCTTGATAACTCTTCTGACTTTTCTATATAATCGATTATATTCTTCAGTACGTGTGTCTCTCTGTTTTTCCAACTGCCTTCTTTTGATTAGTTCCCATGTTGAATCTGATATCCATGGGTCTCTTAGTCTTATTGAGCGAGATACTTCTTGGCATATCCTTGTATCCTGTATTATCACCTTGATTCCTTCCCAAAGCATTTCTGGTGAGTTCTCCTCATTGGTCTTCAAAAAATCATCCAATCGAGTTGACGTTTCTTCTGTGAATCCACTAGGAATTAGTCTAACATCCAATCTAGTCGGATGCACCTGAATTGGAACTTTTCAGAGTCTTAGTCTTACTTTGGTTCTTATTAGCTGCTCCAGGATAAGTATACACAACAGAGATGCTTGTCTTCCACCGCTGGAGAGTCAGGATGTAATCAGTCTTGTGCCTTGACCTATCAATGTTAGATATCCAAGTATAGATCCATAGTGGGTGTTTCTGGAAGAAGGTATTGGTAATAACTAATCTGTTACCATGGGCAAATTCCAACAGTCTTTCACCACGGGTGTTACGTTCACCCAGACCAAACATGCCATACTACGGCCTGACTCTCATATCTTTCCCACTTTTGCATTTAAGTCCCCATTTAAGATGTACAGTATGTCTCTCCTTTGTAGGCAGTCCAAAACAATGTAAGTTTTCATAGAATTCCTCACTCTCTTCATCAGGTATCCGTATGGGGTGCATAAACTGCCACGAATGATACATTGGTAGTCTAATAGAAAGTATCCTATCATTGATGGGGTTATAACCAAGAAGGCGTCTTGCCTGAACTGTCTTCAGTATTCATTCGAGGTAGTTTGGTGTGAGATAAAGATCAACAGGACGAAATATGTAATCGGTTGTCGTTATAATCCAAGGGGTATAAGGGAGAATGTAGATAGTATGTATTGGCAAATTAGCACGATGAGTGAAGGTCAAGTAATTATTATGGGGGATTTTAACTTTGGGGACATAGATTGGGAGAGCTGGTGGATAGATATCAAAGAGTGGTTTATGGAGGAGCTGAGTCCAGGAGAAGGCAGGTGACTACCGGTGTACTTCAGGATTCAGTGTTTGGTCCTCTATTGTTTAATTTGTGCATCAATGATATTGGGAATACTTTTAAAGGAAATATCCACTTTTTTGCTGAAAATGCAAAATTAGGAAGAGCGATAGTCAATTCAGAAGATGTAGATATCTTGCAGGATAACTTAAGCAGGCTGAAGGTATGGACTAAGGTAAATAAGGTAAATAGCTGTCAATGTAACGTGGCTAAGTGTAAGGTGATGCACTTCGGGAGGATGAGATCACATGCTGTTTACTATAGCATGTGATCTCATCACATGCTAGAGTAAATGTGATGAGATCACATTTACTATAGCATGTGATCTATAGTAAATGTGATTCATGTCAAATGCAAGAAGTTGATGAGGCAAAGGACTTGCGAGTTATTATGGACAGAGAACTTAACGTTAAAGAGCATATTGCCAAAACATCATATCAAATTACATGGTTGTTGAAGAACACACTGAAAATCAAGGATAGGGGAGTTCCTGTTCCACTTTATAAGGCATTAATAAGACCGCATTTGGACTAGTGCGCGCAGATCTGGTCACCTGGATTTCTTGGTGATGAAGAAATGGTGGAGAGGATTCAGAGGCGAGTTACAAAGATTGTTGCATATCTGTAGGATGTTCCTACCAGGATAGATTGAAGATCTGTGGGTACCAAAACTAGCTAGGAGAGGAGATATGATAGAGGCATATAAGTTATTAAAGGGATTTTATAGGATTGATACTGGTGACATTTTTAAGACCAGTGCAGGAAGGAAGAGAACGAGGGACCATCCCTGGAGATTGTGTAAGAGTGTGGTTAACAAGGGTGTTAGGACTAGATTTTTTACTTTGAGGGTTGTTAATGGGTGGAATGCGTTGCCAGAGGTGGTTGTGAATGCTTCGTCTGTGAATGAATTTAAGGAGAAGTATGATAGGTATTGTGTAAATAATGGTTAGTGTATCAATGTGGGGTCTCCAGTGATGAGTCTTTTGACTCCATAGAGACACCGTTATAATAATAATAATAATAATAATAATAATAATAATAATAATAATAATAATAATAATAATAATGAAGTAAAGCATGGTGCAGCATCAGGTACCTCGAGTTGGCCACGCCCGTACTCATTAAAGTAAGCCCTTGAGGAATTTTTATACCTAAGTAAGAATATTACCAATTTATGGCCACTCATACTACACGTTTTCTATCTTCAAATACAGCAAATGATATTCAAATAATATCTTATTTGTAGATTATTAATGATGAGTTCTGTGACTAAAATTCTAGGAAGAGTTATAAAAAGAAAGATTCGTAACACAGTGTGGAACACCAGATGAACGTGGGTTCACAACTGACGAGGGATGAGTTAGTTTGTTCTATAACAGTTAATAGCGACAAAGAAAAAAAGAAAAGCTAGAACTAGCATATTAAATATACGGGAACACATCTAATTTTCATCGAACTTGAGAAAATATGTTATATTCCAAGAATACTCGTGTAGAGAGCTATGACAGAAATGCGTAGAATCTTTTGTGCCACTGGACTACTTTCTATTGGCTATGAAGACTTATAATTTGCCATTCGTATAGATCCCCCCCTCCCGTTCTCTCTCCCTCTCACCCATAGTACATTAGTACCGTTGGCTGGCAAAGAATTTTTTCTCCTATTTCTATTATTATTATTTTTTTTTGTATTTTATTTATATTTTGCATAATCCAGAAGCTCTACTCTACAGGACCAAACGCAGAGCGTTTTTCAAATCCCCTTTACCCTCTCCTCCAACTCAATAAGTGGAGCGGCAGTCTCACACCCGGCAATGGAAATTCATCTTCCATTTACGAGTATAGTACGCCCACAGATATGAGACCCTTCGACACTTCTGCGCATGTCAACAGAAGGAGAATCCATTCCGGTAATAGGGTAATCAATCCGTATTTTGGAATGAGTTATTTATTATTACACGTCGGAAAATTAACTTCTCTTTTCTGATCATTGTAGTTTTTCAAGTAGTAACTATTTTGCTTGTATAACAGTTGGAAAATTTTACCCATAAAGCACGTGATTTCCCGTGTTGTTGACCAATTCGTTCATCACCTTATTTCTTTCTCCCCTTCAACATGAACTGACTCTTCTTGGCAGTCTTCCAACGAGACCTCTTCCTTCTGTGGTCGAACTATATAAACAATCACGAACGCCCGTGACCACAGTGGAATTCGCATTCATAGCTTATTGGTTGGAGAGCAGAGTTTGGTTCTTAGGTAAGATTATGTCTCCAATTTAGAATAGTTTTGTTGCGATAGTTCTTAATTTCTTTTGAATGCGATTAATAGGGTAACTTCACTTCTCATCGTAATCTTCGTGAAGGTCGAGATATTTGATTGTTGTATCTGTGTTATGGGAACACACAAGCCTTTGCCTCCTACATTGCTATAAATTTGTTTCATTGCAAATTATTGGTTTTAAAACGGTTTTGATTGAAGTCTGGGATTTTTATTCAGCATCACGCGTGCCTTTCCGCTGTTGAGGTGAATGGAAATGAAATATGGAATCCACTTCGAACGGCGATTTATATCTTTTTATGCTTGTTCTTCTACTTTTTTTTAGGTTAGTTGTGAACGTGTCACTGAAGTAAGTTGCTAATTTATGGGCAGTGTAAATGTCATTCATATAAATATCAAACAGCATAGGACACAATAGACATGACACTGAGATCCGTTCCTATTCGTGTGCATTAATTTCTCCCTGAGAAGTAGTTATTGAACCGCATAATTAACTTGCTGTTGATTCATTTTTCTGTTAATTTTTTAAGCAGAACGATGCTCTGTGCTGTATCAAAAGCGTTTACTTTAGTCCATAAGGATGAGTACTACTTGTTCTTGTGAAAAGAATTATTTATTTTGTGTGCAGATTTGTCGAGTTGGTCAGCTATGCTTTTCCTTTCTGGAAATTATTTTGGGATTATTATTGCATTGTTTTAAATGTGGCCTTTTGGTAGTCTGAAAAGTTCTTGGCCTAACAATGAAAAAGCTAATTTATAATTTCAAAATTATTTTTATTTTTCAACATAATCTCCCTTAAGACTAATACATTTATTCCAGCGATGCTCCAGCGCCATTATCCCGTCCCTGTCTACGCGGTTAGCCTAGTGGTTTTGCGCTTCGCAACCATATGTCTGGGGACGGAGTGTCCTAGGTTCGATTCCCGTCGCCGACATGAGGAGCTTAAGGATCTTCCTCAGCCTTAGCCAAGTTAGCCGGTCTTGGGGGTGAACAGCAGGGTTTTCTCCCCAGTTTAGCTGGGGGGAAATCCCGCTAACAGGCAAACCGACTCCGTGAACACACGCGGATACAGTCAAGAATACCTAAGACGATCCCTCCAGCCATAGATCTGAATTGTCAGCTATGCCTGTGTGCCTATGATTGAGGTGGTGTTGTACCTTCCCGTAAAAGGGGCTCACGGCCGTTGAATCACCATACGAAATAAATAAATAAATAAATCCCGTCTCTGTAGTGGTTCTGAGTAAGATCTGCCAAATACCCCTCTACAGCTGCAATCACCTCTTGATTCCAAGAAAAACGCTGACCAGCGAGGAAGAGTTTTAGTTTTGGGAAGAGACAGAAGTCAGAGGGAGCCAAATCTCAAGAATAGGGTGGATGTTCCAACAATTCATAGTGCAGATCCCTTAATTTTCCCATTGCCAAAACACCTTTGTGGGTAGGTGCATTGTCCTGATGATTTTTTTCTTCCGCAAACCGGGTCTTTTCTCACGAATTTTTTCGTCTAATCTGGTTAAAAGATCGGAATAATATTCCCTGGTTATTTTTTTACCCTTTTCAAGATAATTAATTAAAATAATTCATTTAGCATCCAAAAACATTGCCATGACTCTATCTTCTGCTGAACAACCGGCTTCTGTCCACTGTTTGGATTCTGGTGTGTGATGATGAATCCAGTGGTGTAGCTAGAGCTTTTGACGCTCGGGGCGGTCCCTGAGTTTTACGCCCCTCTCAATACACACCAAGATACTATAAAAAGTCAAAACGACGTATAGATAAAAAAATTAAAACACTGTTTATTTTTGAAGTAAATATTTAATTTCAACATTCTAAAATGTTATTTTGCTTACTTTTCTGTTTGCAAAATCGTCGATGACATTAGCGAAGTCTATTTCATAATAATGTAGGTAATTCTTAATCAGTTTAATTGAGAAAAACTCCTCTCACAATTAGCAACACTTACAGCAATTGTGAGAAAAATTCGCTGTAGTGTTACATTAGTTAGAACTGAGTTCTCGAGACTATTTTAGAATTAACTGCAAAAGTTCAAAAATGATCAAAGTGCCACAAGGGAGATCGCTCCCTCCGCCCCCCTCTAGCTACGCCTCTGGATGAATCCAAGTCTCATCCATAGTAATAAATCGACGCACAAAATCGGTTTTATTCTTGTTAAAACGCCCCAAGAACTGTTCAGAGATTTTCATGCGAGTGCGTTTTTGATCTGCTGTGAGCAAGCGCGGCACCCATCTTGCGCAAAGCTTTTTCATTTGCAATTCTTCATGCAAAATATATCCTACGCGTTCTTTTGAAATGCCTATAATCTCAGCAATTTCACGCACTTTGACTTGCCAGTCATCCAATACCATATCGCGCACCTGATCAATGATTTCTGGTGTTGTTGCACTTTTTGGACATCCTTCACGTGGATCATCTTCAAGGCTAGTACGACCACGTTTAAACTCGGCAGCCCATTTCTTAATTGTCGAAAACGAACGAGAAGAGTGCCCATAAACGATTTTGAACTTCGAATGAATTTCGTTTGGCGTTAAACCTTCTTTTACAAAGAATTGTATAACCTCACAAACTCAATGTGTTATCCATTTCAAGGGATACAAACAACTCTGTTGCTTCAGACAGCTGTATAAAACAAACTACTTCATAGAATGACTTGCAATTTCACCTGGATGCTTATGACAGATGTACCAATTCAGAAAAAATAATCTTGCCGATAGTGTTGCCATCTGTGGCCGAGGCCGAGAACTTTTCAGACCACCCTCGTAAGCCTGTTATTGAGGATTTTTCCCATTATATACAGGGTGTTCGGGATAAATTTGACAGTTTCGTAAGGAAAAAGAAAATCTTCTTTGTATCTATTAAATTTAATGAATTGACAAAAAAACATCACAGGCAGAGTTAATTACAATACTATCAACAAGATTTACTCAAAATAACCACCATTAGCATCGATCACAGCTTCAATTCTGCTTCGGAACCTCGAACAAGCTGATGCTACAGTCTCCCTGGGAAGGGCCGCAAAAACTGTTTTAATTTTATCCATTAACTGGGCTTTTGTATTACTGGAAGTGCGATTGGTGTCTTTTTCAACTGCGCCCCATACAAAATAATCCATGGGGTTAAGGTCTGGGGAGTTTGGAGGCCAAACATTTGGACTGGTGAAGTCGTAGAAATTTTCAGACAACCATTTTTGACTTTTCCCAGAGGTGTGGCAAGGGGCCGAATCCTGCTGCCATACATACGGCCTACCATTGGCTACCCTTGTTATCCAGGGCTTGACTACAGTTAGCAACTCCACGAACAAAGCCCGAATTCCAATGCCAGGGTTCTTCAACACCTGTTCCTGCAGATTTGCGAGGAATTCTGCTGTACGAACGCAATCAGATCGTCTGCTAGGGATCTTTCTTCTTGCTACATCCTCGTAGTCACCATTGCAAGTCTCTAGTTCATGCCTGATTGTTTTTACTGTATTCAGGGAGCATTGGGCAGCAGTCGTAATATCCTTATTTTGATGGCGGGCACGAATCATCATGATACAAGTTATTCTCTTCCATGATTCAGGTGGGTTCCAGCTATCCATCCTTTCTGACATCTTGTATATGAATGAAGAAGGGTCCAAACTTTTAAATGAAGAGAAGTGTGTGTTAATACATGTAACTTACGGAAAAATATAATTAATTATAAATATGTCAAATTTATCCCGAACACCCTGTATATATATATATATATATATACTCTATATATTAAAGGAAAACTAATGGAAAGAATCATAATCATCAATGAGAGCAGATGATACCGATAACAGGAAACAATTTGTATTAGAGTTATCAGGTAAAATATAATTATTTTGGATTTATACCCCAAGCATCTAAGGCCATAAGGCTAGTGTAATATGTCTGTAAATCACATAATGTGTGACATAATTTATGAAATATGGCATTAGTCTAATCATCATTCTAAATGGTATCCTCAAAGCTTTTTTTTTTTTTTTTGAAAATGTCATATTGATTAGTTGACATTTTATTATCACTTAATTTAGTGATAAAAATAATAACTATTAATAATATTTACTATTTCTCTGCTTGTATTCTGTTTCTGTTATCATTATCGTTTCTATATCCATTTAAAGAGTTCACAGTCAAAGAATACAAAAAAAATAAAAATAAATAAAAATAAATAAATAAAAATAAATAAAAATAATTGCATCTTTGAATGTGCGAATATGTCCAATTCGTGGCCTTATCTAAAGGAGTAGGAATCGAGATATTGCGGTAAAAATTTACCATATCCCTATGCATATCCATATCCATATTCCATATGCTGTTGTCTGGAATTGACAGTGTCATAGCTGGGAGACAACTTTTCCAGGTGTTTCATAACTTTTCTTGGTAATTCTCCTCGAATTTCTATTACAACTAGAATTCTAATAGCTTTTTTATTCCAAATCCATTGAATTTCAATTTCTAAATTCTGTGTACTTAGTGAGTTTTTCACGGGTCTTCTATCCCCTGGCATTGACGCTTCAATAAACCACACGAATCGTTTCCATTGTTACCACTCATCTTCGATTTCGAAACATGGTTGCTATTTTCTACTGTGTAGAAATGTATATAAGCACGCACGCACGCACACACGCACACACACACACACACACACACACACACACACACACACACACACACACACACACACACACACACACACACACACACACACACAAAGTTCAAAAAGGTTCAAAGTGCCACCTGGGGCAGACCTCCTCCTCCGCGCCTCCCTAGCTACGCCTCTGGACAGTCCCGTATATACGGGACGTCTGGCAAGCCTACAAGCGAATTTTCATTACCAAACACAACAGAATTATAGTACAATTTAACTATTTTGATATGATGACATATAACAGTTTATTTTATCTATTAGTTTTGATAGTTGTGTGGATACACCGCTTTGGATAGCTGTCGGCCTGATTGGCCGATTGGTTAGCGTTCCGCTCTCCAGCCAAAAGGCTGCGGGTTCGAATCCCGCTATGGGCATGGATGTTTGTGATTGTCAGTGGAAATACTAGTTGTGGTGTTCGGTGGCAGATGGCGTTGGTGTAGTTGTGGTTAGTGGATTGCGTGGTGGAAACCGAGAGTTGTGGAGTGGGTACTCTCCCTCGATGATTCTTTGGACTGTCTGGAGGCGTCACGTAATAATAATAGTTGCCCCTTTCATTAGGCTGTGGATTTAAATTCTATTTTAGTATAGATGCTTGTGAAAATCTCCAGGTAGTAGATATTTCCATCATCTTCCTTACTGTAGTGATATGAAAAAAAAAAAAAGTCTGTTCTCTAAAGTCTAAAGTAGGTTTTCTGTCTTACTGTATATGTTTTTCTATATAAGAGCCACCGTACCTTACTCGGTCTTGACGAAGCATTTAGACGGTTGGAAAAATCTGGGTTAGAATCCGTCTAGGAGGCGATGAATCTTCATCAAGATTTTTCAACCGAAGGCGAGTTAGACAGTCTTGTTTTAGACGGAGGTGTATGGGTTTTTACTTCCAGAAACTGGGGTTTTTCGTCCTGCAAACCAGCGAAGAGGACACGAAAAAAAAAAAGTGAAGAAAATACATGCTGCGATTTCTCTTCCTACATTATATTAAAGTAAAATTAATGTTTAAGAGCCCCATCCACAGCTCAGTTGGTAGAATTCTTTGGTTGTAAAGTCTCTGCTTCAAATCCCATCTACGTTGTGAAGAACCTTTATTAGGTCTTTTCAATCAAATGGTCTCTGAGACCGGCTAATTCACTATTTGATCCACGGAAGCGGAGGATTTTTTCTTTCAGAAACTCAGGTTTTCGTCTCTCAAAACAGGCAAACCGGCTCCGTGAACCAGTAGCGCACTTAGGATTTAATCTTGCGGGGGGGGGGGAGTTGAGTAGTCGATTTGAGAATGCACACTATGCATCGCATTCGACCTATGACTGAGCATCTGCAATGATCGCTAATTCATAAGTAGTATAGAAATAGAAGACACTATACAACATAAATTAAAAAAAAAAAAAGAATTTTTATTAGGAAAAGATGTTGGGAAAATTTTATAGTGTTTTTTTTTTCCTTTTTCTTTGGGGGTTCCAGGACCCCTTGGCTCCGCTCTGGGTACGCCACTGCCGTGAACACACAAATCTACAGGCATAAATATGCTCTCTTGGGATACAGTAGAGGGGTGGCGTACAGGGTGTATTAATTCGCCGAGATTCTTAATCAGGAGACTCTACTCGTCCTAAGGAACGGATGGATTGCAGAAGAATGCTTAGGAAGCTGTGAGCAGTAAGTGTAAAATTTGTGGTCTTCTTATACGGCGAGTATAGAGCAAAATAAACTTTTGAATCGAGATTTGGGGATGGAGTCGTTTTGTATGCCGTCATATACAGTACTTAAGTTTTTGATATAACAAAAGTACACAGACATACCAGAATAAAAGCATACAAGGCATTAGCAAAACAATAAAAATTAGCAATAGATAAATAAAGATTAGCAAAACATTTCAACAGCTTACATCAGTTGAAATGAAATTTATGAGAACTGTAGGATATACTTCAGTGTATCGGATGAAGAACAAAGATATGAATAAACTAAATATGATATATAAAATGCCATATATCCGCAGGACGTAAAGAAATGGCTCTCTAGCGATGATATCGTTAGGGCTGAGGGGAAGGCGGTGTAATCCAGAAAAACTACATCCTGCCTTAGTGCAGCAATTGTTGGAAACCTTCTTGTCGGACTCTTGTACGATGGTGGCCTCTTTGAATTGGGTTGGTGGGCTCGAGGAGACAAACCCAATCATTCTACCATGACAAGTTGTAAGAGTGATCTCCTTTAGGTTATACAATAACTCTTAGATCATGCTCTACATGTGCCATTTAGGGCAGGTAGTTTAGTATGTAAGTCAGCTAGGTAAGTCAGGGTGGAGGCTGGTCGAATAAATATGAGATTAAGGTGAACGTTTGACTGTCTGAATCGGTAGTAGCCATGACCTGGTGTAAAATTTGTGCGAGGTGTCAGACTCCATCGCTGCAGACATTGCTGATAATCCTGAGGATTATCCAATACCTTACCATTTCCAAAAGACATTATATGGGACGCATAGTCTTTAATCCGTGCTTCACGTGCTTTGAGGATTGAGCTCGTTTAAGTCCTTAATGTGGGATGTGGACCGAATGTCTCTAAGTCGGAATCCTCTATAACGATACACACAGAAATGGTTACGGCACGTAAAAAATGAACAGGACCAGGATACCTTGGCATGTTTTTCGATACATCCTTAGAGGAAGGAGACTGTCAGGTAGACTAACCGAGATTTGAGTTGAGTCACTAACAGGCTACTAGGCCTAATACTGGACAGAATGATAATTTGGCTTTTATAACAGTGTGACTGTGACCAAAATGTAAATTATAACAAATTATATCAAAATTCCTAAATACCAAATTTCATTAAATTCTGTCAAACTAGAGAGAAAACATCATTATCATTTTCATTATCAAATCGTTTTTCTAAATTTTGCGAAACAAGAAGTCTTATAACGAAATAAAAAAAAAAAAAACGCCTCAAACTCACAGCGAAATTACTGTATCACAACGTATGCATATGACCAGGGGCGGTTCGTACATAGGCACTGCGGAACTGCAGCACCCCCAATTTTTCTTGATATATAAATATATTTGGCGTTAGCTGATTTATTTTTTTATTTTTTATTTTTTATTTATATTTGCTTGTAATATTTAATTTTATCATCAACAATCCTATACAATTTTCTTATTTTGTATAAAAAAATAATAAAAATCCATCTTGTAGCACTTAGGAGGGCTAATGACGCTTGCAGCACTGTGTTTACCACTGTGTCATATTGCTACGCGCGCAATCATATGGACGTCCTAGTGAGATGCGAGCTATTAGTGTTCGTAGTGCTTATCGTGTTTACTGCGTCTCTTTAAATATTTGGACATTACAATCAAAGACATAACATTTGTTATAGTAATTTTGAATTTTACTAAACTATAATTTTATCGATAATAAACAATATTTTTCATGAAACAAAACAAGAAGAATATATTTTATATTTAAATAATTTTGAATTATAAAAAACTGTATAATTTTATCGATAATTTTTTTCATTTTTCATTTTTGTTTAAATTTTTACCACAATTTTGATATTTTATCCAAATACGTATACACTGTAAGTACAGTGTGTATGTATATTTCGAAAGTTGCAGCACCCCAACGATTTCAAGCCACGAGCCGCCACTGCATATAACCAAATACAGTCTTGTAATTTCTCAGAATTGCTTATATAAAATACAACGTGAAATTATTCCGAGTTAAATTTGTTAATTATCGATATAAGCAAACAATTTCAATCGTTTTTACGAGCGCTATCATGAAGTCTGCGACAAATTTATTTGAATTTGTCATTCAAAGATCTCTGTCCAATGTTAATATTCTGTATTTTTTTTTTTTTTTTAATTCTATGGATCTGTCAAAAGTTCCAGGCGTTTCCAACTGAAACTAAAATTGAACCACATGGTCTTCAGTATATCCTAAATTCCAGATATTATTAAAGATTCCATCTGGTCAGAGACGAGTTTTTGTTATTTTGAAGTGATTCACTCCTGAAAATAGTCTAATTGAAACAAAATAAGAAATGGATCGACATTGTAGGCACTTGCCTTACGGGACCCCAAAGGTGTTTCCAGTATCTACTGAGTAATCCGGCATAGATTTTTTTTCTGTCAAATAAGAACGTTATTGCATTTATTAAGGGGGAGGTTATTCTTCATTATGTATTAGTGGACAGTCCAACGGTGGAAGGTAATGGAATTCCAATGTACGTCTCGTCCTTGCATAGCAGCAGATTTAATTTGTCATTAAACATAGTTCAACAGCAATAAAATTATCTTTAATTGGTTTGAATTAACTTGCAATAGCTCTTGGCACACGGTTTGGTTATTACAAATTAGAGATAGATTTTTTTTTCTGTGAAAAAGCTGGTTTTCTGCTATTATTTTATTCAAACTATTAATCTTTGCTGGTTTCTCGTAGAGGGATTTTTAGCGATTAAGTAGACCCCAAATGGTTCGGAGTTTCCAAGAATTCTCAAGGTCTCAAAGGCTCGTGAAAGATGATTATTGCGAGGAGGAAGAGAAATCAAAATTGTAATATGACACTGTATATCAGCAATTGTTTCTAAGTGTTATGAGGAAGGAACCTGCAATAAACAGCTTTTCCTTATATAAAGGAAATTATGTACAGTATTTAAAATGATTGAAAACTTTTAATCTCCTCCCTTTCTTACCAATCGTAATGTCTGGGCTATTTTTAAATCTTGTAATTCCAAAGACTGGTCATCCAATCATTTGAAATTCAAAAAGAAAACTGGTCTTGAACATCCTTAACTGGGCTATTGAATTGAATCGAATTAGCAAGTTCACATGGTATTTTTAAGACTTTGACGGCCATGATTTAGGCGGTAATTGCCCACACACCATTCCTTCCTTTGCTACGTATTTGCACTTAGTCCAATGCATATTACTCATTTCACATGGCTGAAGTAAATGATTGATCTTTTAGACATTTTTATAACAGGATCTTGGTTGATTGGTAGAGCTTTTGCTACTAATGGCTCAGCAAAAAGTTAAGCAAGTTTGAGCCCGGTTAGTAGTTGGTTGGAAAGGGTTCAGTCGTTCGATGCTATTGGCACACTCTCCCTCGATGAGTCTTTGGACTCCCTGGAGATGTTAAATAATAATAATAAAAACATGAATAAAATCGGGCTCTGGAAAATACATGCACAAACTTTCAAAAGCGTTTAAATACATATACGAGTATGTGTGCGTGTATCTTAATCACGATCTCTATATAAATAGAAAAGTTCGGTTCGTCAACAGTATTCATTTCATATATATTTTGGTCAGTGTACTCCATACAACATGAAATGTATTTTTAAATACAGGTACGTTTTCCATCACCGAAAGACAATACAAATGAAAGAAAATTATTCGTTAGAGTGCTTCTCCTTGCTACAAATCAGGAACTTGGATGGATCGGTAATCTCCTCCTCCCCACCCCGAAAAAAATGTATATTGAAAGGAACATCATCCTGAGACTATACAGCTCTCCGTCTCCACCAACTACAATGAACCATAACTATCATCATCTGCACCAACGCTATCTACCGCCCATCACCAGCACAAGTATTTTCACAGACAATCACAAAAATCCATGCCCACGGTGGGATTCCAATCCGTAGCCTTTTGGCTGGAGAGCGGATATGCTAACCACTCGGCCAACCAGGCCGGGTGATTAAAATCGAACTAGAATCGAACTCACGACACTCTTTCTTCGGGTGGTTTGGAGTGGAAGTGGAGTGCAAACACCACTTCCGCTGAGCTACACAGGTTCCTATATACATAACAAAATTTCGAAAGTATGTATTAAATAAGTAGATTTGAAATGTTTGATTTGGAAAAGTGGCTATATATAACATTTTTTGAAATTGTTATAAAAACGATTACACATTAATTAATGAGATGGAGGAGATCTAAGTGACAATTACGCATAAACATTCATAATTTAAAACCATAGATCCATTCAAGCCAGCCTGGTTGGCCGAGTGGTCAGTGTATCCAAGCTCCATCCAAGAAGCCGCGGGTTCGAATCCGGCCTAGGGCATGGATGTTTGTGATTGTCTTTCACCTTCATACATTCGTTCAGACAAGTATGAATACACTCTCCCAAGATGGAATGGGTCACCATGGGAGAAGTAGACCCAACCCTACTGCAATGGGAGAGGCCTGGAAAAAGATAATCAACTACCAATTTTGGTTACCCTAATCAAGTAAATAGCAGATGGACATATCAAACTAACAGTCTACCGCAAACCAACACACACTGCACGCTACCTTCATTTCAAGTCAACTCACCATATTTCCCGGAAGCTCAGCATAATACATATGCTCAAAAATAGAGCACGAACATCATCTCAGAGGAAAAGAACTCTACGTTGAAATTGCTTATATATCAGAGACATTAATAGAAACCCCCCACAACAACAACAACAACCTACTATCACTCAATACAGTTCATCCTTATACAGGTACGGTGTCCGAGGAGATCGTAAAATTTTTTTAACCTTTCAACACATCGGTTTTGCGTTTAAACCGGTCAAGACTGTTCGTTAGGCCCAAGTTTGATTCTAGTCGTGACGGGTGAATCTTTATATGGTCTTTTTCAATTGAAGGTGAAATAGCCGATCTCATAAGGATGTATCAGGGTTTTTTCTCCCCGGAAACTCGGGTTTTTCATCCCGCATACAGATAAATCAGCCCTTCAGAACACACGCAATTTACAGACCAAAAATACTAGCAGTGGTGGTGGTGGTGGTTATGGCCAGTAGATGGCGTTGATGTAGGTGATTGATAGTAGAGGTTCGGTGTAGTAGTGAAAACGGAGAGTTGTACAGTGGGTGTCCTTCCGCGATGAGTCTACAGACTCCTTGGAGGTGTCACGAATAATAATAATAATAATTTCGTGATTACTAACCACACCATTGATTGGGATAGCAGCTCCATGCCTTTACTAGAAGATTTCCGTTGTAAAAATGTCAAGGAAGCCGTTGTAGTCCTCCATTCTGGAGAAAATCTTAACGGAAACCAGGGAATGATAATAGCTGACATATGGAAAACCTTAATAAGCTCACTCAGTCTGCCAGAATTTAATTTCGCTCAAAACTACAGAACGTGCTCTCATAACAGTGACTAACACAACACGCTCCATGCGTGTAATGTTACGCGTCTGTTTCAATTTTTTAATTTATACGATAGTGTTACTCCATTTTCTCTGTACTAGCCACTTTGAGTTTTTTCTCTTACCGTTATAAGCCCTAAAGAAGCCGGACAGCCCCGTCGGCGAAACTAGTTGGTATTAGATGTTTATAAACCATGCTCAATTAAAAATCAATATATATTTCATTTAAATCTGAAGTTATATTAATAATTTCGGTTGGCAACGGAATTTGACATTTGGTATTTAGAATGTTAAACTTGATCAAGTCATTTCAACTGTTTCGGCATATTCTATTCTATGTTTATTACATAAGCCACAAGCAGGTTGAAGTATACTAAGCGGTAGAGTTATAAAATAAGGAAAAAAAGTTCTGGAATATTACGAGGTTTTAAGTAACTTCTCGCTATCTCCACTTTCCATCCCTCTATTTCGATTTATATATAATAATAATAATAATAATAATAATAATATATATATATATATATTTTTTTTTCCAATAAATTTTGATAAACATTATCATCATCAGTTTCCAGGCATGTACCCTTAAGGAGTGTTCAAACTACTATGACAGCACCACACGATTATGTTTACATTATTATTAATCTCCTATCAACAAGCTTCCTCCAAATTTTTCTAATACTTGATTTACTTCAATTTCTTGTATCTAACATTTAGTGGTTCTAAGGCACTTCTGACTAAATCAATATACCTCCTTACACTTCCTCTGGGTCTCTTTCCTGCCATCTTGGCATCAAACAATTGTTTCGTTAACTTTTCCTTACCCCCATTATATTCATGTGGCCATATCACCTTAGATTAGCTCTGCTCAAACATTCTTCAATGCTAACAACGTTCTATTTCAATCCTTCAAGCTAATTCCGAATATTTTAATTTTAATATTGATTCTACCATTAATGCCATATATTAGCTCCCCTAATTTTTCTAATACTCTTATATTTCTTCACTGAAAACTATGCCTAAATAGCAAAAATATTTTACTTGTTCTTTTCGTTCTGCATTGAGAAAGCAGCTTAGGTCATCATTCCTGCCTATTTTCATAGTTCGAATTTTCTTTTTCTTTTCTTTTGCTAATTTTCATGTAAAATTCAATCCAGTTATAATTCAGTTTAAGTAGAGAATCTCATGAAATAAAAATAAATCTAACGCCTTTCATTCCCTTATAGGCAACGGTAATGGGGCCTTTTAACACTAGTGTTTGAAGACTAAATGGGCAGTTCAGTGTCCACCAGTAGACAATCAGAGATAGCTGGCCCAAGACTGTCACTTGTCAAAAGTGACAACCGATGAAGAAATGGACATACAAGTTCTGCCATCTCTTGGTCCCAAATCCTAACAGGATATATTACTGTCTGAAATAATATGGATTCTACGGTCGGTTTTCTTGAGTTTATGCAATGAAAAACCCCAGTAACCGTGAGAAAAAACCTGCTTTCCTGTGCTAGAGATTGAATAACTCGAGAACCGATCGAAAAAAGACTTAGAAAAAGTTCCTCTAGTTGGTGACTAGACTTGAATTTAAGTCTATCTTTGGCGGCTTAGCGCCACTTCCAATGAGCTATATAGCCTTTTAGAGAATCTGGAAAGTTGTAATGGATGTATTTAGGATTACAATATCAACAACTTAAGAGGTAGTTTCGATATCTTCGATTCTATTATGAGATTCAGGGCCACTTTCTTTCATAACATGATCCATATAGATTATTGTTCAGAGCCTGTGTTGCTCAGTGTAAGTGGCATTTGCACGTCACGGCGCTTACTGCACGAATGAAGATTTGGGTTCAAACCTAGTCTCATTTTCTAAGCCTTTTTTTCGGCTGATACCCGAGTTAATCGTTATCTGTCACGGGAAAGCGATTTTTTTCTCCCGGAAACTCGGGTTTTTTGTCCCGTAAACTCAAGAAAATCAACCGCTGAATCTCACTATTTTCGGGCATTAAATTATTGTGGTAGGGTTAGGAACCGCAAGATGGTGGCACTTGTTAGTTGTCTCTTCACTGCATGGTGATTAACCTAGTGATGGCATTGGCCCAGCTATCTCTGATTGCCTGCCAGTGGTGACTGAACTTCCCACTCAGTCTCCAAAGTTAGATAGGGCTAAAACGGTCTCACCTACTACGTATATGGGATTAAAGGCATTAGCTGATTTTTTAGATTATTATTATTATTATTATTATTATTATTATTATTATTATTATTATATGGGCATCTCCATGGAGTCAGAAGACTCATCGAGAGAAATTCAATCTATTCACACAATCTTTCATACCTCTCCTTGAAACAATTAACAGAAAAAGCACTCACAACTGAATCTGGCAACCTATTTCACTCATTCACAACTCCCCAAGCAAAAATTCCAGTCCTCACACCCCTGCTTAGCACACCTTTCTTCCACTTACAAGTATAATGCCTTGTTCTGGTCCCTCTAGCCAAGTGCTGAAATATTTCCCCTGAATCTATCCTATAAAATCTTTTTAGCAACTTAAATGTTTCTATCAGATCCCCTCTTTATCTCCTACCAACCAACCAACCAACTTCTGCAATCCACACACCTTCGATCTTCCTGGGGAATATTCCACAGGTCACTCGCCATCTTGATCACTCCCCTATGAATCCTCTCCACCGCTTCCTCATCCCCGATAATACCAAAGAACAAGACTTGAGAACAGTAATCCAGATGTGGGTGTATTAAGGCCTTATAAAGAGGAATTACAACTCCTTATCTCTAATTGTTAATGTGTTCTTCAATAGCCAAGTAACCTTATGGGCTACATTAGCAACCTTAGCAATATATCCTCTAAGCATTAACTTCCTGTCTACCACTACCTCTATATCTCTAGTTTCATCTATTTCCTGGAGTACAGCGCCATCAATGTGATACACAGCTTGTAATCTATTTATCCCAAAATGCACAACTTTACATTTCTCCATATTAAACTGATACCATTAACTTTTCGCCTATACTGACAGCCTATTTAAATAGTCCTGCAAGCTCCCCACATCGCCTTGATTAACTATTACTCTACCTAATTTCTCATCATCAGAAAACAACTGTATATATTTTCCTTTCAGGTAAGCTTACGTAGCTCAGGCGGTATAATAGGCGAAGCCCTTTGTTCGGAAAGACCTGGTTCGATTCTCGTCGGGGACGTGAGGAACCTTTATCTGGTCTCTTTCGGCTAAAGGTGAGTTATCCGGCGTCATACAGAGTAGGTTTTTTCCCACCCGGAAACTCTGGTTTTTCGTCCTCCAGACCAGGCAAACTGGCCCAGAGAACACAGGCATCTACAGACATAGGACACTCTGGGAGGCATAGGGCTAACCACCTTTTCGTTGAATTATGGTTAAGAAATCCAAGAATAGTTGGAATGTCATGAGCGCTTACGTTCCTGTTAGAACCACTAATGAATGAAAGATGAATAAAGTTCCTTTCGGGTTATTTCCTATATCATTTATGTATAAATTAAACAGCAATGGTCCCAACATCGAACCTTGTGACACATTACTAGTCACCTATTTTCACCTCGATTCTGTCCCTCCTATATACAACTTTTTGATATCTGTCCAGCAGCCACTTATCCACTTTACCAGTGTATATCTATTCCCATTTGTTCTAATTTGCACGACAGAGTTCCATGTGGTATTCTGTGCAAAATTCAATGCCTGTGCAAAATCCAGTAAAATCATCGTGTAGCCATTTCCTTTATCCAAGTCAGCTGTTACTCTATTATAAAAAAAGGTAGTAAATTACTAAGGCATGGCTAACCCTTCACGAAGCAATGTTGACCCTCACATAGCATCATATTTTTACCTACCCATTATTGAATTGTCTTTTTTACCAATTTTTCTAGTACTTTAACTACCATTGGTCTATAATTTGTTACTGCAGACTTAGAACCTCCCTTACACAAGGAATTATTTTGTCCTCTTTCCCTTGGAACTCTACCAGTGCTGAGACTTAAATTAAAGACCCTAGTCAGAGAAATTGCCAGTAACCTTGCACATTCTCGAAAAATCCTGTCTGATATCCCATTTAATCCCATAACTGCATTTACGTTGAGATTCTGCAATATTCTAAGAACCTTCAATTCATCCACCTCTGTTCCCACATTAGTGTTTGTCACACAGGTTAAAGCAGTAACCTCACTAGGATGACATCCCCTTGCAAAGTGGTCACTCAGTAGCTCAATTATTTTATCTGCTTCTGTCTCCTCGTGACCATCATCACTCATTAAAGTTAATCTTCCATAGTCATTCGTTCTCTTACTCGCCACATAACGAAAGAACTCTTCGGGGTTTTCTTTGGCCTGCTCGGCTAGATTCTTCATATAATCTGATTTTGCGTTCCTAGCCAAGATGGTTACCTTTCTTTCCTGAGCCTTGTACTGTTGAGTTTGCTGGTCATCTTATTTTTTATGTACCCTCCATAGCATTTTCTTCATCTGCAGCTCGTGCTTATTGATATTATTCATCCATCTAACGCCTACCCATTAACCCTCCTTATCCTAAGTATACAATTGAATACTGCTTCCTCTACATGACTATTAACTATATTCCATGCACTACTAACATCCTTACCCTGCAGTGTTTTATGTCATGTTATTCAGCTTTTTCCTAAGCGTGTCATAATCACCTGCCTTGTAGTTCCACAAATACCCCTTCTTGATAGAATATTCCTCACGTTTTATAATCTTCCAAGTCAAGAGCACATGACGACTTTCACCAATTGGAGACAATGTTGTCACCTTGGTTACGGATATCTCTTCTGATGATATGGCCAGATCCAATACTCTCCCTCCCCTATTCCCTTCCATCCCAATGCTGCCTTAAGTAATTATCTCTTAGCAGGTGTATAAATTCTATTTCCTTCTTGCCATGCAATATTTCTCCCTTCTAGTCTATATCTTCATCTCTATATCCAATCCATTCATATCCAGTCCATCTATATCTATAGATGATGAATAAGCGTGGAGATAATTTGCATCTTTGTCTTATTCTTGAAATTACATCAAACCATCTTCCTGTAGTCCCTTCAGTTCTAACCGCTGACTTACACTTAAATGTGGACTATGTATTACTCTGTATAACGTTCAACTTACCACATATAATATTTTGAGACTTTTTTCTGATATTTTGCGAATTTCTTTTCTAGCTCTACAAAACCGAAGTACAGATCCATGTCACATTCTCATGATTTCTCAACTATTTGTTGTAAAGTTAACATCTAAAGTTGAAACCTTTTGGCCAGAAACCGGCTTGTTCTTCTCCAAGTTTTTTCCCACAACATTTCTCAACCTTTTTTCAAGTATGCTTGCATAGATCTTACCTGGAACACTTAGTACAGAAATTCCTCTGTAATTCGCACATTCAGCTTTAATCTGTTTTTTTTATAGATGAGAACTATGATAGCTCTACTCGAATCATCTGGAATTCGTCCTCCTGATCAGGCCATCTGAATCATGCAGTGTAATCACCGGAAAACTTTTATACCTTCATATGTAAGCATTTCTTGTAATATATCATCTATTCCAACTGCTTTTCGATATTTCAAGTCTCTGATTTTTACCTCCAGTATTGATATGTGCTCCTGTTTGCATTCTTCCTCTCGCCAATTTTCTACTAATTTTGTCATTGCTTGTTTTGTTTAACACTCTTTAATTACTCTAAACATCTAAGAAATCCTTACCTTCATTTTCATGTCACCCTTGTCATCTTTGATTATTTCTTTTACAGTACTCTTTGATCCATTTCTGAGGTCTCAATAGTTCCCCCCAGAACATTTTTCCATCTTCCTGACATTTATTTTATTTTTTTTCTGTTCTTACCAAAGTCTTCCAATGACTTTTATAACAGAATAATGAAATATAAAACATTCACACAAAAATAACCAGCTAACGCCTTTTACCCTTATAGGGAATAGGAAAGACAGTTTTTAGCCCTATCTAACTTTTGAAGATTGAGTGAGTAGTTCAATAACTATCACTAACTTTAAGCTTGTTGTGGCAACTGATGAAGAGACTGGCCAAAGATTTTCCTAGAAAGCTTCTAGAAGAAAAAACCTGCTTGCCTGTGCAAAAGATCGACTAACTCGGGAACTTGTTGAAGAAAGGATTAGAAGTCTCTCAAATCGGCGACTAGAGTTGAACTTAAGAATATCTCGGACAGCCTAGTGCACAGGATATAAAAGCCACTTCCACTGAGTTACACAGGGTGACATATGTAAAGCAATCATAAATAATATTTTAGCAATTTTAATAATTTTAAATTTAGCTATTAGGTCTAAAACATATAAATATTAAATTTAAAAAATTCCGGTCCTTAAAATGTACAGAGCTTGTGTAGCTGAGTTGAAGTGGCGTTTGCATTCGCTGTATTATACTACCAGAAGGATGACCTAGATTCAATCCTAGTCACCAACTAGAGGAACTTTTTCTAAGCTTTCCTTCGACTGGTTCCCGAGTTAATAGATCTCTGACATAGGCAAGAGGTTTCTTCTCCCACAAAGAAAATCAACTGTAGAACCCACAGTAATTTTTCAGACATTAAAATATTGAGTTAGGAGCCACATGATGGCGGCACTTGTTAGCTATCTCTTCACTGGATACGGTTTAAAATTAGTGATAATCTGGGGCTGGCTATTTCTGATTGGCTACCAGTGGAGATTGAATAGCTCACTCAGTCTTCTAAATTAAATAAGGCTAAAACAACCTCACCTTATAAGGTAATAAAAGGGTGTTAGCCGATTTTTTTTAATGTACCAAAGTTCCAGCTAAATGTTCTCCATCCTCACTACGTTGCTGAGTATATCATAAATGAGCTATAACTTTTTTACACTCATCAGATTTATTTGAAAAGTACCAGCATTTGATTTGCAGAATAGCATAAATTTGTGAAGACATCGTGAGAGTTCTTGCATAAACAAAGGAAATGTTAACAATGGAAAATTCTACTGTGAACAATTTCAAACTGTATTGTATGTAACTAATTAAAAATGTTGCTGCTGTAATGTCCTATATGTTTGGTTATATATGTAGATTCTATTGAACTAATATTCACTGTTAAACCCGTCATGGGTTCAAGACTACTCGGATGTTTTAATTTTGACTATAGAACTTACACTATTTCAGACTAAAAGAAATAGTGTTAGGGTTAGGGACAACGAGATGGCGGCAATCGTCTGCCATCTCGTCCTCCCTAGATGGCAATTAATATTCTTCATAATCTGCTATTTGTGATTAGTTGTCTATAATCTTCAAATCTTAAGGATATGGAGAATAAAAGGTATTAGCAGATTTATTTATTTTATTTACGTTTGGATCCCTGAGTAATCCTATTGCAATCTTCCTGGATTTGATAATACCTTAGACCTCCAGCAAAAAAAGCTAGTTCGATTTTCGTTGTTGACGAGAATAACTATTTCCTAGAAATGATTTCTACCAGTTCTCGTTCATCGATGTTTGGCAGGTTGTGGCTGTTTAATTATGGCAAAAACATCTAAGGATATGAGAGCAGTATATTTCGTCTCTGCATTTCATGTGTTCTGGCGGATATATCTGTTTTGGAAGATGAAAAACCCGAGTTTTGGGGAAGAAAATCCTTTCTGCATCCATAAGACCAGCTAACTCGCCTTCTGTTGAAAATCGATCTTTGACATAGGCAGTTTTCCCCTTCCAGAAACTTGAGCTTCTAAACTATTTTAATTTTTTTTTAGACAATGATATGAATTACAAATTAAGATCACAAAATGGAGATAGTTATCTTCCTTACTATGCTCTCCCTGATGTCTTGAATATCATCAGTAGCTATGAACTCAGCTACTAGTGACAGCTAAGGTTAGCTATCACAGACAGTGTGACATCAATTTCCAAAAGAAAGTTAGAGTTTTACCTTAAATGCCTTTTTATTCCCTTTTAGGAATGAAGAAAAGGCATTTAACGTAAAAGAGGTACATAAGACCATTATATTCCTTTCTAGTTATTAACTATAAAATCTTTTTGCAAGCCGTTTTCCGTGTTACCTGAGATGTTGTTTGACTGGCAGGTCTCTTTCTTCCCGGAAATTTATTTGGCTTTTAATCCCACTCTCAAGAAAAATAGAACTCAACTATTACACACACAATTACATATAGTATTAGGATTAGGGACCATGAGATGGCGACATCAATCTGCTATACTCTTCTCTAGAACGGCGATGAAATCATTGATAACTTTGGGCCGTATGTAAGTGATAACTATAATAGACATTAGCTGCCCATCGATCATCGAAAAGCTAGTTCGTGATAATACGACCCCATCTATTCCCTTTGGGAGATAAAATGGCAGAGGATTTATTTAATTTTATTTTTAATCATATGATGATTGTCTGCAATCATTTTCTTATTAGTTTCAAGCTACATTCGCCCCTGTACATAATAAATAAATATATATAAAGCTCAAAATGGGAACTTAAATTTTGAACATTGTATAAAAGATCATGTTAAGATATCCTTTTGGGAAATCTAGTTCACAGCTCTAGCCGAAAACATTATATACTATAGACTAGGGATTCTCAACCTGTGGTACGCGTACCCTTTGGGGTTACGCGTACCATACACACACACACACACACACACACACATATATATACTGTATATACATATCTGGTATATCATCTACCAGATACGGAGTAAGCCCGAAACATCACACTGATATTATTACGAGGATGAAAATTCTTATTCGTCTCAATGTAAACCTTAGTTATAGTCTATGAAACTCTCAGCTATAATTCAACTATCATGTAAGCAGTTCTCGAGCCCAACGACGCCAATATGCATAAATGATATTTGAATAAAACGTACAAACTTGGCTTCAATTTAGAAACGGCTACTTTATATCAATAATTAGTGGTATTGTTGCCAGCGGAGAGGAAACGCTTTAATGCAGTTGCCAAGGGCTTCAGAGACGGGATAAATTAGTTGTCGAAATTGTCGCACTATAAAAGGCTTAGCTATGAATTTGCTATGGACATTAAATTGGTTCGCTGCTGATTGTTGTTATTGCTGTTATGGAGTAATTTCAGAGGGGAATTTGCATTCTCAACAATTAAAGGCATCCCGATTCCTGTTTTCTCAAAAATCTAATGTATAAAAGTGACTCACCTTTACGCATTAGATTTTTTTTCCCTCCTGAGATGGCCGTTACTTTTTACGAAGTTGGTAAAATGGTCGACAAGATAATTAAGTTGCCAAAATCATTTGAACGATTAGACTTGTAGAAATGTTTGCAAAGGTAGTCTTCCCCCCACTCCCATTTTTGTTCAAGTGAACCGAAAATTTCAGATAATTTAAGCAGTATCAGAAATACTTATAGAATTAAAAACCACTGTTTAGAGCAAAAGTCTTCAACCTTTCAGACAGTGCGGCAGCATTAAAAATTTCAATGAAGCTCGCGGGTCACTAAGCTATACTGCGGTACTTAGAACTGTAAGATGCTTTCCAGATTCACAAGGAACGCTGTGCATTTGATACTTTACATAAAATCCTATAAAAATAAACAAACTCGGCTTTAAGAGAGTAGGTAGGAGTCGGGTTCATGATAAGTAAATACAATCGATACTTGAAAAAAGAGATAATTTAATGAAGAAAACATTAATTTTTTACAATGTCAATGGGCAACTTGGCAATGTTTTTCCTTGACCAGCTTGTCGATCTTGGCATCAATGTTGGAAGTCGCTATGCGCAGAGTTTCTCGAGATGTTTGTCCGTAATCTGAGTTCTTGTCTTGGACTTCACATGCTTCATTCTGGAGAAGAACTGCTCACATAAGTATGTGCTTCCTAACAAAACGCACATCTTCAAAGCATGCTGGCGAAGATTAAGGAATGCGTCCTCAGAAATGTAAGCAAGGGCCCATTGAATAATTTTTCTCTCAAAGAAGAGTTGTTTTGGAGTTCAAGTAGCTCCATTTGTAGTTAGCCTGGCATTTCGTCAGAATTGACACTGAATGGCATTGAAAATAAATCTAAAGAAGACTGTTGGTTACGAAAATCACTAAATCTCTCTTCGAACTCACTTCGGAACACGGCTAATTTAGTAGCGTATTCATCAAGAGACGAACAGTTGGACTCAGCGAGAAGCTGAAAATGAGTTGTCTTTTTTTTAGCGAGTTGGGCCTCCCAAAGTTTAAGCTTGACCACAAAAGCTTTGATGATCAAAAAGAGTGTGCGCCAGTTGATCTTTGGATTGTAGCCGCGTATTTAGGTCATTCATATGTAACGAGATGTCGGTCGCAAAGGCAAAGTCTGTCATCCACTTTTTTTCGTTAAATTCCGCAATCGGACTCCCATTGGTTTGCATGAACTGCTGTATTTCGCTCCTTGAGTCAAAGACTCTTTTAAGAACCTTCCTTCTGCTCAACCAACGCACATCACTATAATAAACCACATCGCCGTGATCCGGTTCGCACTCTTGGAATTGACGATGATTCAGTCATCTTGCCCTAAAATAATGTTGACGACAGTCACAATAACTTTCATGACATTCTCAAATCCAATAGTTTTCGCACAAATTTCGTGCGATTGGATTAAGTCGTGCGAACCTGCGTGCGCTTATACACGAATATCACGACTGACTGTGGATGAGATCCTCTTGTATTTATATGAAAATAACGAAGTATCGAGATGTATCTGGAAGGCACTAGACAGCGCACTCGAACGAACTATTGCTTCAGCCATTTACCTGCGACGTTAGTACTAGTACATAAGTACCGCTTGGCGCTGGCTGAAGAAGCATGTCTATTTAATATTTAGTTTTTAGGATTTTATGTAAAGTATGAAATGCACAGCGTTCCTCCTGAATCCGGAACGCATCTTAGAATTCTAAATACCGCAGTATAGCTTAGTGGCCCGCGGGCTTCATTGAAATTATTTTTTATTTAATCGCGTTTATAATGTTAAGTAGTTTTTTTTTTCCAAAATGGCCGGCGAGCCACGGCAAAGAGCTCCGCGGGCTCTTTGCCGTGGCTCGCGTTTTGCCGTTTGCCACGGCTCATTAAAGACCCCTGGTTTAGAGAGTATATACGCTATTCCACTCAGCCAGCCGTGCTTGCTTTTTTGAATGATGTTTCTAGTTCTGTCTATTAGTTCTGCGGTAGAGGAGAAGATAAAGTACGTTATTTCTGAGAGTTTTTCGCGTTTTCTTTTCATTTTTTCATTAACTGGATTTTTTTTCTTTAGACTTGGTTGATTCTGCTGAATATTTCTGTCGAATAAAAGCGGCGAATCGATGATATTCAGCTTAGACACCGATTTACAGTGGATCGAATTATGGTATCATAAATCATCATCTTTTCAGGGATTTAGGCCCAGTGGCCTGTTCCAGTCTCTTTCCATCTTTTCCTTGGTCGTCCGTGACTGCTATATCCTCCAACTGGGTGGAAGCGGAGTAATTTTTGGGGTAGTCTTGAACTGTCCATTCTTTCCATATGTTTAATCTACTTCTTTCGGTATTCATATACTTTTTCCAATACTGAGTCTAATTTTAGTTCTTTACGTTTTCTGTGTTTCTTCTTTTGTGTCAGAGAGTATAGCCTGCTGTCCTTCAGAGGAATTTCATTTCTCCAGTTTCCATTATTTTTCTTCTGCAGCTTTTATAGTCTACACTTCACTTTTGTACAGTAGAAAACGTCTTGCCAAAACTACATAAACTCTTATTTTTGTATTCTTTTGAATTTGGCTAGGTTTGAAAATATTATTCATAATTTCTGTTATCATTAGAAAATTTGAAATTTTGATGTCAATCTCACCTTCTTTTGTATATGATACAGCACATCCAAGATATTTGAAGGCAGTTAATTATTATATGGTATTATAACTGTAATAAAAGTACTCAGCTTGTAGTGGTATACCTGGTCTAGTCAGTGTTGTAACTCTTGGTATAGCGTTTGTTGACGGCTGTATCAGTATTTAATTTAACTCTAATTTATTTCATATTCTTCGGACACTTTTTATTCTATGTATTTTCCGCAAACCAAGGACCCCCCCCCCCTCCCTCCCTCACACACACACACACACACACACGCGCGCGCGCGCGCGAAAAATTTTAAATGTTTCAATGAAAAAGAATTAAGTAAACTACATTAATAAAATATTATATTAATAAAAGAAGTGCTAAAGATCCAACATATATACATATACTGTCACCCAATAACGGTGAGGACCTGTAGTAGTACTAATGATGTCCTATTATAGGTTCCCCACCTCTTTTTTTTATTACCTATTTTATTAAATTTTTACATGATCCAGAACCTCTGCTCTAAGAACCCAACATGGAACTTACTTTTTTTTAAACCACTTCAGGCCTTCAATAAGCGATGTAGTGGTCTTACAACAGGCAACGAAATTTACTCCCACTCAGGAGCGGCTCGTGCATAGGCAATACGAAACTGCAGCACCCCCAATTTTTCTCGATATATAAATATATTTATAAATTTATTTATATTTGCTTGTAATATTTAATTTGATCATAAACAATCCTATACAATTCTCTTATTTTGTGTAAAAAATAATAAAAATCCATCTTGTCGCACTTGACGCTAGCAGCACTGTGTTTACCACATTGTCATATATTACTACGCGCGCAAGCACATTATAAAGAGAGACGAGCTATTAGCGTAATGCAGCACTGTCTGTCGCGCAGTTCCACTGTTGTTTATATGCAGTTTGCGATAGTAGTAGAGTGTTCACAGTGTTTATCATGTTTACTCCATCTGTTTAAATATTTGGACATTACAATTAAATCCTTTAATTGTAATGTCCAAAAATTGTAAATACATTCCTTCAATTACAATTAAAGGAATGGATTTTATTTTTAAGTAATTTTGAATTATACTAAACTGTATAATTTTATCGATAATAAACAGTATTTTTTCATGTTTAATTTTTTTTTTAATTTTTACCATAATTTTGATTTATCCAAACATGTATATACTGTACTTACAGTGTGTATGTATATTTCGAAAGTTGCAGCACCCCCCACGATTTCAAGCCAGGAGCCGCCATTGCTCCCACTTATAAAGAAATATTCACATATTGATGCCTATGGAGGGTTTCAAATCCGCTTCTTGTTAGTTGGAAATAGATAAAACTATCTATTTGGCCACTTTGTAGTTTGCAGTTTGCTACACAATATTATTAATCTCTTTTTTTCTATTCTCCTTCCCTTAATATTTCACTGACTGAATGCCTTTAGCATAAAATGCCATTTGTCAGAAAGGATCAGCGTTCGCTTCGCTTCGTAGTAATAGAAGAATATTTATACAGAGCAACTGAACGTGACTTTTTAAATTATCTTAACTCATACGTGAATGGCAATCTTCGGTGATCCAGTATAACATGCAAACCAGCCAGAGATGTTTGCAATTTATAGAAATAATACATTTCCCACATATATATCTCCAACTTAAACTGTAAGTTTTGCTCCTTTCTATGACCAAGTCATGAATGGGGCTCTAAATCACTAAATCTGCATTGCTTGTCATTACTCCACTGAATACTCAGTGGAAACAGTTTCATCTAATTCTCATTGCAAATTGCGTTGAGACATTGGTTATCACTTGAATTGTTCAATGTCATGTGGAATAAAGTTTCTGTGACATAGCTCAATGTAAGGAAAGAACTAAAAGTTCAGCACTAAGAGTGTTTTTTAATATTTTTTACCTTCTTAATAATGTGTTAACTATGATATTGAATACTCTTATATATTTATGTGTCTCTCTCTCTCTCTCTATATATATATATATACAGCACACACACACACGCACGCACAGCTTTTAACTTAAAATTTAATCATTATTCAGTCGCGTAAATATAGATTGAGAAAGCTATTTCTGTTCGAAAGTATTATGCACTGTGAGGCTCTGAGGAACAGGCCACTATTATTTTATTATTTGCTTATTATTTTTTTTTTCAGAATAATTTATTTAAACCCATGAGTCGGCTATTCCGATGCAGTAAACCTTGCTAATACATTTTTTTAAAAAAAGAACAATAGACATTGGGAAGTCCTCTTCCTGTATAACGTAACTGTTGCGTTTTAGATTTTATGTACACCTATCTGGAACCAAAAAGTTACTGTAAACTAGATAGTTTTTACTGTCTTAAAGTTGACTTGTCAAAATTTCATTTAATCTATCCATTAATTAATTAATTATACATTTTTACTCCACACTTTATATTCGTAATTTAATACTTGCAAGGTTTGGACCGAAACTCTGTCTGAACACCAATAGGATCGTGTTGATTGTCGTAATATATAGGCTTACGTCTGGTTCACGTTCTGGCTAAGGCTTCATTTCCCAGAATCCTTAGCACACTTCAGTCCCACCCATCTCTTGCAGAGGGTGGCAGCCTGGTGGTAGGCTGATTAGCGTTCATGAGTACTGCCCGAGTATCGATGTGTGCGGATAGAATTCGCAGATGTGACGCTCAAATATGTACAGTGTAATAGCAGTGTCGTGACGGGCGTGTGTTTCTTTTGCTTTGTTTTTCTTATGGGAGTGAAAAGAATAAAAAAGTCTACCAAGGAGTTTAATCGGACGGTGTTAGAGTGCGAAAACCGCATTCAAATAAACCCTGGCTGTGATCACTGTTAAGCCTAACTAATGACATGGGTTGTTTCGGAGGTTCCAGCTCCAAGAGCGACGCGGAAGAGGATAAGCGGCGAAAAGAGGCAAATAAGAAGATAGAGAAACAAATACAAAAGGATAAACAGATATACAGAGCTACGCACAGACTCTTATTGTTAGGTCAGTTGTTCAAAACTGAATTACGTTTGTTTATAACTAATATGCTTATTAACTATACAGTGATTCAGTTTATTAGTTATCACCATGCAGTGGCTTTATTCAATGAGCAGCTTATATGTTATATATTGGAACAAATTTTGGTTCACATACATGCTAATATATATATATTTCTTAACTATACATTGTTATATTCTTTATTTATACCGGCATTCATTCATTTTTCCAAGGTTAGAGTAACGTTCATTTAATTTTGATTTTAATTTTTCCGATTGACAATGAATCAATTCCATCGACGTCGAAATTGAATTCATCAGCACATCAGTGGATGTTCAAGCTTGCTGTTGATTTGGATTCCGCACGTTTAATTGCGATCATGAATAAGAAATAGTAACAGTGTGACATTCAGATGAAACTAGTTAAGCTTCAGTTTTAATATTGACCCAGATGATATAAAATATTGTGATGCGTATTATTAGAAAATTAGTGTAATGGCGCAATTAAAAACCAATGGATATTAAAATAGGTTAGAGTATAGTGTGCTTTAAATTTCAGTCTTCCAGTTTGTATATACATAATCAGAATTTTCAATATTATGCTTAGGTAAATAACAACAATTTTCTTCTAATTAATATCTAAAATTGAAAAGAGAAACAATTTAAAAAATCGCCCTTATTTTCTATTATCACTAGTTTAACAGAAATGAAGCGAAATTATTGTGATGTCTGTGCGACAAGATATGTCATTTTTATTTAATTATTTTCAATGAAATATCTTATATATCTTTTTTTTGATGCTTGAGTATTTTAGTCTCTTATGAAGACTGTCTTCTCCATCCTAATATGAATTATAGGCCAAGTGGCCTGTTCCGGTTTTATGCAACACTTTCTTGAAAGATCTTCCAGTTTTCCCTTTCCCTCTTTTCCCTTCGTTTATTTAATAACTGCAATACTTTTGTAAGTCTGCTATTGTCTATTCAATTTGGATGTATCTACTTTTGTTTATATTTATACTGATGTAATAATTTATTGTTTTATATTTAGAGATTGTAGTATTTTGTTTTCTGGTCCTACGTAGTACATCCAGCTGTTATTCATTGAAATTTCATTTCTGCAGTTTATATTAATTTTTCAATATTCTTTTTTATTTTATTTTATTTTATTTTTTTACACTCCACGTTTCTCTTCCATATTACAAAAGTTGGTCAGATAAGGCATTATAGTCTAATTCTAATATATTTTATACTAGGTGGCATACATATATTATTTATCTTTGAAATTCTCTTCTCCTTTCAGTTAATTTTAAAGTAAAGATCTGTACAGTAATATCCCTGCAGTAACCTGTATTTAGTAGACCAATTCCTCTATAGTTGTTGCAGCCATCTTTATTATTATTATTATTATTATTATTATTTTATAAATTAGTATAATCTGTTCCTCTTCCAAAAACTAGGTTTAGATTGCTGAGGAACAGCAATCTAAACCTGATACATTAAAGAATTTCAAGAAGCTTTTTATTTAAATTTTCACCTGTGTTTTTCTACAAACCTGTATTTATATTATCTTCTCCTGGTAACTTCATGTTTTTCATATTCTTTATTATATTTTGTATGTTCTGATGTAATATTTTCTGTTAGGTCATTCTTTGTTTTCGAAATATCATCAGTCCTGCAATTCTGAAAACATTATTCTATGTTCTATTTCTATTATTTTATATGTTTTTGGTTGGGGCCACTTAAATATCAAAGCTAGATAACTGTGAGGATACTTCTGCATCACTTTTAAGGGATACAAAGAACCAAAATGGAAAGAAAATTGAACCAGCGGAAGAAGTGGTAAAGTATCGCGTGGACATAATTGGCATTACTAAGATAAAGAATAATAATAAATTTAGTTTAATCCTTTATCCAAGTGTGAGCAAACAAAGTTTGCACCTGAAAGCATCTTCAGGACTGGGGTAAGGTGATACAACACTGGGCAACTCGTTGCAAAGGTGGAGCAGGGTAACATCACTCCTCTCTCAGTATCTCCCATAATGCAAAACACATCTCCTTGCAGATATGTGTTTTGTTATGCATTAAGGGAAGGGCCACTACTCAGACTAGTTTCAACCTTTATTGAGGTCTCTTCAGTGGGAGCCAGGTCCAAGTGGAGATACTAGGCAGAAGCATTAGCAAGGTCATCTCTACCTATAGGAGTTGCGAAACGGTGTGCCACCTTTTTATTAAATTACTCTGGATTTAGAGAAAGATGTTGAAAGTTTATTTTTCACTTGGTTAGGCTATAATAAATTTAGTTTAATCCTTTATCCAAGTGTGAGCAAACAAAGTTTGTGCCTGAAAGTATCTTCAGGACTGGGGTAAGGTGATACAACACCGGGAAACTCGTTGCAAAGGTGGAGCAAGCTAACATCACTCCTCTCTTAGTATCTCCCATAATGCAAAACACATCTCCTTGCAGATATGTATAATGTTATGCATTAAAGGAAAGGCTACTACCCAGACTAGTTTCGACCTTTATTGAGGTCTCTTCAGTGGGAGCCAGGTCCAAGTGGAGATACCAGGCAGAAGTATTAGCAAGGTCATCTCTGCCTATAGGAGTTGCCAAACGGTGTACCACCTTTAATCTTTAAGATAAAGAAGACCAAAACAGGTAAAATTCTGTTAAATAATAAGTATATCGATCAAGGCACAAAAGGGGTAGGGATAAGAATTCAACACCAAACACTAAGATAAACTTGATTGTAAGGCAATTTCAAGTAGAGTTATGTGGGCAAACTTCAAAATGGAGAAATGGAAACTGAAACTTATTTGTGTCTATAGTCTCTGAAAATGTTCTCCTAAGGAAGTAGTATAGGAATTTTTTATGTCATTAGTGCACAAAACCATAAAGAAAATGGAAAAGGTGATCCTTCTTAGAGATCTAAAAAAGCAGAGCAGAAAATAAATCCCACCAACCACATAGAATGTTTTTGGAAGATCAGGAGAAAATGACAAAGCTAATAATAACAGTCGGTACCTGTTGTATTTCGGCTTAGGATATACTAGTTATTACTAACACCATATTCTAACATAAAGATGTGTACACGTTCACATGGAGAGAAGACACAAAAAAATAAGAAAATCCCTCATTTGACTATGTTATTGTCGATAGTTATATTTTTATGCTGGTTCAAGATACAAGAGTATGCATAAAATTTGAAATTGGATCATCACTTAGTGATCATTCAATTGATCTAAGTTGATCCTCACTTAGTTTTAATTAGAATTGAAATGAATGAATGAAAATGAAAATGAATTGAAACAATAATAATAATATAAGAAAGTTTTAAAAAGAATTAAAGGTGAGCAGCTGTTACATGTAAACTGTAAACTCAACTATACAAACATTATTCAAGAAAAAAATGAAACAGTTTGAAAACAAGATTTGATTTTTTTTTTTTTTTTATGGTGTAAAGACATCAAAGGTCATACTGTGCTAGAATACAGGTTACAGCAGTACATATGGTAAATGGTCAGTAGAATAAGCACAAACATTCATGCCACTTGAAGAATTCGAACCCACAGCCTCATGGCTGGAGAATGGATATGCGAACCACTCGCTAACCAGACCAGCTCAAAAACAAGAACCAAACCTTATAGTTTCAGTTGCAGATCGAAGAAAACCTTGATTTCTTCAGTTTGCTACTGAAGAAATGAATGTTTTCTTCAGAGTGTGCTACTGAGACTAAAGAAAACTATGAAGATGTTAATTGATTCATGTAGGGATGAATGTGGTGAAGTTGTCTTCAGAGATAAAAAAATAAGATCACGATGGTGGGCACGAGAATTTAAAGAAGCAATCCTGGAAAAGAAGAAAGCATACCAAAAGTTCTTAGGAAATAAGTCAGCAGATGCATTAAAATAATACAGAGAAAAATAAAAGAGAGCTACGCTATGTGTAAAAGTAGATAAACAAAAGTCTTGGGAAGACTTTAGTTAATATGGTTCTGGAGGCTATTGAAAAAGCTTAGAAATGGAGGAAAGAGTACTGTAAAAAGAATCAGAAATGATAATGGTGACATGAAAACTGAAGATAAGATATATTCTCTTTATCTAGAGTAATTAATTTGAAAGACTTTTAATGAAAGAAGCAGTGTTAGAACAGTAGTAGATAGTAGAAAATATTCAAGAGGAATGCAAACAGAATATATATATCAATAACATGAAATGTGGAAAAGCAGCTAGTATACATGATATTCGACCAGAAAAGCCCAAATATAAAAGTTTGACAGTGGCCACATTGTATAATTCAGAGGGCCTGGTCAGAAGGTTGAATTCCAGATGATTGGAGTAGAGCCCATAGTTCCCATCTGTAAAAAGGAGAATGATGCTGAATATGAGATCACAGAGGAATTTTTCTGCTAAGTGTTCCAGGTAAGATCTATGCAAGCATACTTGAGAAGAGGCTAAGAAAAATCATGGAAGGGAAGACAGACTTGGAGAAGAACAAGTTGGGTTCAGGCCAAATAGAGGTTGTCAAGATCAGATTTTCACTTTTTTGACAAATAGTTGAGAAATCAAGGGAATATAACAATGACCTATACTTAAGTTTTGTAGATCTAGTGAAAAGCATATAACAAGGTATCCAGAGAAAAATGTTTCAAGATTCTACAGTTATACGGAATAAATTGACATCAATAAAAAGACTGGAACTATGAAAATAGGTAGGGACATAGAAAACCTCAAATGCATTCTCAGTGGAGAACTTATAGAACAAGTAAAATATTTCAGCTATTTAGTGATGATGGCAAATCAAATTTAGAAATAGACAACAGAATGAGCAAAGCAGGTATGGTGAGGAGTCAGTTGAATAAATTTGTATGAAATATGAGAGAAATTACCAAAAACACTAAACTAACAGCATACAAGAGAGTGTTCAGATGTTTTAAATTTTGGATCTGAGTGTTTGATTAGAAATAAAGAACTGATCAAAGATTAAAGACTGATATAAGCATTCATAATACAATTTAATTAAATAACTACAGCACAAAGAGAAATAAATTAATTATTTCAATATTTTGTCTCTGTCACAGAGACATTTTCAGAAATACAGAGTTAAAATTGTAATAACACACACACAAAAAAACCAAGAAACAATAATTGGAAGAGATGAAATTAGACTATACTGTCCTATGAGGGGCACCCTGTGTGGGTGCTGTTGGCTTACCTTAGATGTTGGGTTGCAGGCCTGAGAATTAAAGTTTCCCAAATCTTGGACAACCACATTTATTAAGATTAGGATGTTTTTTTAAAATCCTCTACTGATTCTGCATACATAAGTTTATATTTACTGTGATCGAGCATGATAGTTTTCTTCCATCTGATTCTGTACAAGGTATCCAAGGTATGGTCTGCTAGACCTGACTAACCATAGTTGTGGTAGTGGATGTATTTTTTTGTGTTCATCTAGGCAGATGTTAATAGACTTCCCAGTCTTACCTTGATATTATAAGTTGCAAGAACAAGGAACCTTGTAAACACCTGAGACAGAGAGGAGAGGAAGTGGATCCTTAGGAGAGTAAAGAAGGGAAGCCAGCTTCAAAAATGTTTTGAAAGCAGTGCAGAGAGTATATTTTTTTAAAGTTTGGGCTATTTTTTCTGAAGTGCCCTGGAAGGGAATAGTAATGACATTGTTGTAGTTTTTATGTTGAAGTGGAGGTGGAAAGGACAGATAATGCAATAGATTTTTTGGCATTATAACCATTGGATAGGAAAGTTTGGTGAATAAAAGCAAGTTTTGCTGTAAGGAAAGCATGGGTGGAACAGAAGTTGGAAGCTTTGTTGACATTGGTTTTGATGACACCATATTGTTGAGAAGAGGGATGATGGGAAAACTTATGTATCTCCCTGTATGATAGATTTTTTTTTTTTGTCAACCACAAATGAAAGGGCAGATGTGTGATTAGAGGCAAGCCATTTGTGTCTGAGACATGTTGCCAAATAGAGATCACATCATCAATATATCTTAATCAGATAAAAGGTTCGAGACTGGCAGTATCAAGATCATGTTTTGCAGAATACTCCATATAAAAATTGGCAGGGGTAGTGTAAGCGAGTCCATGTATATGAGAGTTCAGAGTTCTCAGAACTTTCATATTTGATATATTAGATACTTCAGAGGCAGAATCATATTAAAATGAAGATATTAGGAAGGAATTCAACATTGTTAGTATTCAAAAATGATGTGAGCAGAGCCAATCTAATGTGGTATGACCACTTAAACCCCCCCCACCCACACACTTTTTTTTACACCATCCAGGTATTTCATAGCAGGATAGTGGGGAAAAGATCCAGAAGAAAACCAAGATCTAGGTGGGTTGATTCAGTCAGAAGTGAATTAGAGGACCAAAATGTTAGTTATGACAGTATTGAAGTACTGACAAGTAGCAGACTAATTTGAAGAAAAATTGTTGGTAGGAGATTGGTTGTAATGCAGACTTTTAATCATATGGTACTATCAGGGTAGCCTGTACTCTTCCCCCCTTTGAGGGTACATATCAAGAAATTTATGATGATGAGGTTTTTAGTTGTGGCTTTGATATATCTTTTTTTTTGGTTCTATTACAAAATTGCTTAATATTTCTATGTGTTTTTTGGTTTTTTTTCTCTGTTCACAGTAGTTTCTTTTGTATTCTATTTGTGATTCTGTTTTCTTGGTTAGGCCACTTCTGGTAGGTGTCTTTTTTGGTTTTTATTATATTTTCTGTTTTAGGATTTTGTTTTTCTATCAGTGCATTTTTGACATCGGTGCTAATTAATACTAGAATCTTGAAATGAGTAGTTTTATTTGCCATCTTGGTTAAAAATCAATTTTTTTCCATCACTTTATAAAAATCAGAATGATTTACTATTAATGTCCATGAGTGTGGTTAGCGAGAGTGGTTATTGGAGGTCTGAAATGGCTTGAAAAAGTTCCATGTTTGTCTTTAGAGCAGGGTTTCTGGACTATGTGAAAAATAAATTAAAAAAATAAAAAATATATATAAAATTGATAAAAATAGAAAAAAAAATCCTTAGCCCACCCATGGTACAAAATATACTATATGTTTGTAAATAACCTTTCATGGGTGAGAGCATAATAAAAAATAAGACTAGTTTTTTTGCTTAGAGGATCGTGAATGGATGAAATGAGTTGCCAGAGGTGGTTGTGAGTGCTTCATCAGTGAGTGAGTTGTTTAAGGAGAGGTATGATAGATGCTATGTGAATAATGTGTCTCCCACAATGAGTCTTCTTAATCCATGAAAATACCTGTAATACCTGTAATAATAATAATAAATAATCTCTTTTATTAGTTTTACCTGTTACTTGCTGCAACTCTTTATATAAAAGACATTTTATTCTTCTTTCCCTTCTTCCTAGTGCACAAGCATTGGTTATTGTTATGAGGCCTCTCTCTATGTAGGCCAAATGGGAAGGTCAGGGGCGAACTGCATGTCTGCTCACCTAAAAGATGTCAAAAAAAGAAGACAGCATAAATCAGGTTTGGCTTCCCATACGGCACAGGCCATCAAGTAGTTTGGCAACAAACAAAAATGCCTTGTATTGATCATAATTGTTTTACAAGAAGTTCAAGGAAGCCTCTGAAATGCTGCAGATCCCCATGCAATGTAACAAAAATCAAGGCTTAATCCTACACCAAGTTTGGTCTGTTTTCATTAAAAATTTAATTGCCACAGACCTAGGATACAATACACGTGATGCTACAGACAGTAGCAACTAGCATTGTTCCAACATGTATGCAGTAATTAATTTAAGGTTTTTTATTCTGGTTATTTATTTATATGTATGAATTGTGAAGTTCTGATAATATGGCCTGGTTGGCTGAGTGGTTAGCGTATCTGCTCTCCACTCAAAAGGCTGTGGGTTTGAATCCTGCTGTGTGCATGGATGTTTGTGATTGTCTGTGAAAATAGTGGTGGTGGTGGTCAGTGGTAGGTGGCGTTGGTGTAGGTGATGAAAATAGTTGTAGTTGGTGAATTGAGTGGTCGAGACGGAGAGTTGTAGAGTAGGTGTCCTCCCTCTATAAGTCTTTGGACTCCCTGCAGGTGTCATGTAATAATAATAATAACATCTGATATGTGTAATTAATTATTTCTATTCTTTTTTTCTGTACACTAAATAAACTTTCAACATTTTTCTGTACACCTTTGGCTGATACTCTTAACGATGTAAGTCTAACAACTTATGAATCTTGTAGAGTTATATGAATGATTAGAATGCATTGCCTGAGAGTGTGGTGTCCACAGATAATTTGAATGTGTTTATGGCAAGGTACGATGAGCTGTGTGTATGACAAAGGGACCTCCTTGATGAGTCTTTGACTCCATGGGATCTTAGGATAATAATAATAATAATAATAATAATAATAGTAATTTTATTAAACTCGTTATTTATCTTAAAACATATGGTCTTGGTACCAGAAGCTTTCTGCAGAACCACTTAACCACAGAAATTTATGCCATTGATAGTTTTATTTATTTTTTTATTATTATCCCATGGTATTATTTACATTAGATCATACAGATCAAATTCATGTATTTTATACAGCACCTTTTCTGGGGGTCTCCACACGGTTAGCCTAGTGGCTATGCGCTTTGCACCCATATGCCTGGGGAAGGAGTGTCCTAGGTTCAATTCCTGTTGGTGATGTGAGGAGCTGAAGGATCTTTCTCAGCCATAGCCAAGTTAGCCGGTCTTGGGCATGGACAGTAGGGTTTTTTTCCCCAGTTTATCCAAGGGTTTTTCATCCCGCAAAGCAGGCAAACCGGCCTTGAGAATTCATCACTACAGACATAGGATACACTGGGGTGTAGGGCTGACCACCTTATCCTGTAAACGGTTTGAGATCCGATGATTAACCCTTGACACTGCAAGGTAAAAGAGGGAAAGGAAGATGAGATGAGACCTTTTTTGGGTTGTTATAAAGTTCACATTTAGAAATATTTATGCAAGTTAGTAAATGCAGTGGTGATGCTTCCTTGATGTTACAGATTTTGCCATTGCTAAACTTGATTGGTCTTGAGACGACAGCAGCATTTCTTTTTTCCCATAAAAAGAAAATGTAAAAAGAATGATTCTCCAAGACAAGACTCACCACTGATATTCAGCAGAAAAACCAGCCGCTACCATCAACTCCAAGTTTAATTGCTGTGCCACTACACCATTCATTGATAGTAAATATCATCTGTCATTTACCACTAGTTGTCAGTCGTAAGCATATATTACCACTTTTAAGAAATTAAATTTTTTATTATGATTAGCACCTGATTAGACTGATTTCACGGTTTACAGATGCATTTACAGAAATACTTTCATCTCGATACATATGACACTGGTTGGGTTCATCATCAGTGGTTCTGCCTATAACTTTCTACCATCAAATTTTGTGATCATAATTCTAGGATAAGGTGGTTACATAAGGTGCTCTTATGTGAATTGCATGTGTACTGGTCTCGATTTTATCTAGCCATGGTATTTATTTTCCTTATTTCACTGTGTTAAAGTCAAATAATTTAAATTAATAATTACTGTATGTTAAGAAAATGTGTTATGAGAATTTGAATACTTCATTTTTAGTTTCTAAAAATTACACAAAAATTTTAATTTTATTTCAAGTTATCACCACTTTCTCTCTTTTATATGTGGAACATTATCAACATAAAATTGATGAGGTTAGGAGGATCACTAGGATATGGTGGCCTTTTGATGAAGTTTATTTAATTTTTAAGCTTTTATTTAATTAGTAAGCTATGATTTCACCTAGATCATCAAGGCATCTTCATAGGCACAAAGATATAAATGTGCACATGCATGCAAGCACGACAGAAAGAGCAGGTGCAGGTTTAGTGCAAAATGGCTTAATCTTGATAATGTAGATCTTGATTATTGGGATGACAATTGCCATAATAATAGTCTCCCATATTTTTTGTAGGATGAGATAGCCTTATTTATTTAGGTTTGGGGAATGTTGTGCTGTTGAAGATTCAGAAAATATTCTCAGATAGAATGATTTTTCCCTCTCTGAATCTGATGAACTGAATCGTTAGCATGGTCTGTAGTCCTGGAGTAGCTGTAGTGTAGATAGTGGATGCAATTTTTTAAAAAATTTTATTTTTATTTTTTTATGTTCATCCAGACAGGTATTCGCAGTTCTTCCAGTTTTACAAAATGGAACAATTTGCAGCTAAAAGGAGTACTGTAGATACCATGATAATCTAAATGATGGAGGGGATCTTTTAGTGAGTGGATAAGGATAGCCAATTTTTTTAGTAAGGCTTGAAAAATGTTGAATGTTATATCTTCAAGAATGCATAATTTTTTTTTTTTTCTGAGGTGCCCCTAGATGTAAGAGATGGCAATGGATTTTTTGTGATTTGGGTTTTGAGGAGGGTTAAGCTTGGGGAGTTTGTGCATGCATGCATATTCTTCTCTTTGTACTTATGAAGATACTGGGGGTGAATAAAGCAAAATACTTGTTTCATAATTAAATAAACATTTAAAGACACCAAGCTTCTGTGAATTGTTGCTCATCTTAAACAGATGTGGTACAACACAACTGAAGAAGCTATTTATTCTACTAGCTTCTTACATCCTATGGATGTAAGAAGAGTATAGTTTATATGGAATATAGTTTAGTTTATCAATTTGAAAACATATAGGAGCATATGATTCTTGAAACATAAAATAACATTAAGAGAATTGTTGTTAAAATTATAGTTAATATTTTGTTGCTATGTCACATGTGCTTCATTGTTGATTACTGCGTAACACCTATTATGATCTAGTTCTCTAAATTTCAGGCATTTCATATAGGGCTGATCAGAGTTGGTTTATACATAATTTCCAAGGCTTCTTTCAACTTATGAATATAGCCATTAAATTTAATATACGACACTCTTCTTGTTATTACTTATTGGAGAAAACAGATGTAGAAAACAGATAATAATTAACTAACTAAATTTATTTAGTTAATTAGATTATTTAGCCAGTTATTTTGCTTTGGTTAGCAAGGCATTTTCGTGGGCACAAAGGATACTAAAGCATGTGCACAGGCACACCGACAGGAAGGCAAACAGATTAAGTGTGAATGTAGGATCCTATAGTCCCAAGTAGCATCTTCTTGCAGTGGAATATTGCTGAAGGTTTCAGTATGATGTTCTCTTTGGTAAAGCGAGTCACTGAATTTCTTGAAATTTGAAGAATGTTGTCTTGCTGTGGCTGATTCTAAAGAGTCTTTCTGATTTATATCTGCTTTTGTATAAAATGGAAGGTTTTGGATCTGATGATCTGTACTCATAGCATGGTCTGGTACTCCAGATGTCTGTAGTGTAGGTAATGGAGACATAATTTCTGTGTTCCTCAGATGGATGTTTGCTGTTCTTTCTGTTTGTCCCAAGTAAGATAGCTTGTAGGAGTAAGAAGTGCTTGTAGACCAGAGTATGATCTAGATCAGAGCTGTCCAACCTTAGGTAATCTGAGGGCCGCATTAAAAAAAAATTATCGTAGGGCCGCATCACAATGCATATCTAGTAATTTGGTGAGCAGCAGCGACACAACCTCCAAACGTTCCCAGTGAGAGCCCAGAGCATGCGTATTGGAACAAAACAGTGTAAGAACCAGGGGCGGCTTGTGCATAGGCACTGCGGAACTGCATCATCTTCGATTTTTCTCGATATATAAATATATTTATTAATTTATTTATATTTACTTGTAATATTTAATTTTATTATCAACAATCCTATACAATTCTCTTATTTTGTATAAAAAATAATGAAAATCCATCTTGTAGCACTTAGGGGGGGGGGCGAAGGACGTTAGCATAGCAACATGACACTGTGGTAAACACAGTGCCATATTGCTACGCATGCAAGCATATACACGCCATAGTGAGATGCGAGCTATTAGCATAATGCGGCACTATCTGTCATGCAGTTCCACTGTTGTTTATTTGCAGTTTGCTCCAGTAGTAGTGTTCATAGTGCTTATCGTGTTTACTCTGTCTTTTTAAATATTTGGGCATTACAATTAAAGACATAACATTTGTTATAGTTTTTATTTTAGAACATTATTGGGGTTATGGTAATGGATTTTATTTTTAAGTAATTTTGAATTATATCAAACTGTATAATTTTATCGATAATAAACAATATTTTTTGATGTTTAATTTTTAAAAAATTTTTTACCATAATTTTGATATTTTATCCAAACACGTAAACGTTGCACTTACAGTGTGTATGTATATTTCGAAAGTTGCAGCACCCCCACAATTTCAAGCCACGAGCCGCCACTGGTAAGAACGCTTCTTTGACACATCTAATATTTGAAACACATGTGGGTATATAGTGATGTAAACACACCAAATAAAATGATCAATATCAAGATTATCGATTAGTGATAGAATTAAAATATGTTATATGTTATATGCATTCGATTCAAATTGTTATTTTATTTTTTCATTCGTGAAAATCAAAACACACAGGCAGGCCGCATCTGGTCTGCGGGCAGTGCTTTGGACAGCCCTGGTCTAGATGATGGAGAGATCTTATGGTGAGGCAGATAAGAGTAGCCAGTTTATGGTATGGTTTGAAGGAGGCCTGTATGTCATACCCTTTTTAGAACATATGAAATTTTTTTTGAGTTGTCCTAAATGTAGAGAATTGCAATGGATTTTTTTATGTTCTGCATTTTGGGGAAGATTGGGTTTGCAGGTAGGCAGGATGTTCTGCTTATTTTGTGAAAGGGTGAGGCATTGGTTAAAAAAAAAAGTGTCTCAGATGGTTCTAGCTTTATTTGCTAGAACCATCTGATCACATTAACCTCTCCTATCCATGCTCATGGGAGATAGCTACCATGGTAAAATATTGGCTTAATAATCTAATTAGCTAAATAAATTTAGTTAGTTAATTAATATCTAAAAATGTTTGTTTTCTCCACTAAACATCAATGCAAATGATAATCAACTTCTAAGGATCCAGATATTAGTTCACAAATTACCCTGATGTTTACCATATTGTAGTGATTAGCCAGGCCTGATTTGTGAGATCTTTCTTTCTCATCTTTCATGAAAAAGAAAGATCTCACATCCTTGACATGACTTTCATGTATATTTCTCCTGAACATCCTGTGTATGTAATGTAGCATAAGCCACATGCAGATTTTTTTTTCTTGCAGTGACAATATTTTAGCTCTGAAGGGTGATAAAGATGCTGCTGAGGTATTTTAGATTCTAACACCTGCAGATGCTTGTGATGAACAACTTGATCAAACAAGAGATTAAAGACCAACTAAGATCGCAACATCTCCCATTGTTCCACAGATTTATGGAACACTCAAAATTCAAAAACATGGTTTTCTGTTATGACTGAGACATTCTCCAACATATAACCTTGCTAAATATTTAACCAAGTTTCAAACATCTTATGTTGGTAAAACAACCTCTCACATCAAGAACTCAAAGGATTTCATTGGCAAAGTGAGACACTATTTGGATTCTATGGACATATTAGCCAGTGAGGCATAACAAATCTATTTATCAACATGCCTATTTCCACCAGATGCCATCACTATTTTTGGACATATAGATAACACGTTTAAAGCTTGAAAATGAATGCCATCAGCAAAAAGGTTTATTCATTTATGGGTTTATTCATTTCACCAACCCTGACTGATGTGCATAGGAAATCCTCTGTAAAGATATCCATTGAAAGACACCATGCTAAATCATCAAAACTCGATTTTGAGACTATATGGTGTGAGGTAGAGTGGAATATAAGTTATTTAGTGGAATGTCCAACTGTGGCTAACCACCACCATCAGGTGGTGGTCAGCCATATTTGGACTATGTGAGGAAAAGATATATTATTATTATTATTATTATTACAGTAACCTCCATGGAGCCAGTAGACTCATTGTGGGAGGCCCACTTAATTAGCAATATGTCTATCATGATTAGTATGTTATTTTCGATAACAAAACTAATGTAATAAAATCCACTTTCATTTAGGAGTGCCCCTTTTTAATACCTATAACTAACACTGGGTTTATTTGTTGTAAGATTCGATATTACTAGTTACCAACTACTTTCGCCACGTGAACTAGTGGCTTTATCTGGGTTTGGATGAACATACAAATATAAACAAACAACAAGTTTTGATTATGAATCAATCCATTACAAAAAAAAAATACCGAATGCGTAGGAACCATTACACAAATGCAGTAGAAACATATGGAGCATGGATGCTGGCACATGGTCAATTATTGTTCAGCAGGTGCATCCGATAGTTAGCAGAGAAATTAAACTCTGATGTGTTTAGAGATCTAATGAGTGATTTCTAAATGTTACATGGAATTATCCCTTAGTTTCTTTTTAGGGTACCTTGTGAGTGGATTACCACTGTATCTTCTTTTATGTTGCAGGAGCTGTAGTCTTTTTCTATGTATGGCATGGAGCTCTTTTCCCATTCAGTGTTGTGACGAGTGTTGGAGAAATGGAATGCCAACCCTGAACTGTCTTCTCTGTTGTTGTTGTTGTCTCCAATATATTCCTTTTGTCTTATTTCTAAACTTTTCAAAGTTTGTCCTATGTAATTAAGGCCACAAGAACATGGGATGTTTTAAATTCCAGGATGCTTGTTGAAAGAGTTGTGGTCCTTTGATGAGCATAACAGATTTTGTACTGTCGTAATTGGTTTGAAGGCTACTATAATGTCATAAGATTAGCAATTTTTTGTGAAAGTTTGCCAACAAAAGGAATGGAAATTGAAGTTCTATAATGAATGTCATGGATTTGTTGTAGAGAGGGATTAGAGACCACTTATGCTCAACGACAATGCCGTCAGTGCCTTAAGCCTCAGCCAAAATTTCGCGGTCGCTCCGAAAGAAGTGCCAGTGCTTGATGTAATGTTTAACATCGAACGCGGGATCTGTCGCTTAGCGCCGGAGATAGCAAATAATATCAGGCTTGACGTCTCCAACAACCTCGCCCAGTCTTCACCTCCAAAAAGTAATTTATCTTCCGCCCAACACACTGCTCTCATAAAATTACGGAAAGAGAAAAGTATTGTCAATCCCAGAGCGGATAAGGGTAATGTCACAGTCGTTCTTAAGGCCACGGAATACCATCGGAAAATGGGAATTATCCTCCAAGATCGCTCGACCTACACCCCCGCTAGAACACAACCCCACAAAAAGCAAAAGTTAAAAAAAATTAAAAAACTTACTTAAAGTATTGTCCTGGCCTCCAGACATCACGAAAAAACCCAAACTGTCAAAACAACTGGCCAACTCTCTGACCCCCCCTCCTCACTGGCCTTTCCACATCCTATATAAAAAAGCTCTACCCATTTTAAAACCCTTATAGAAAATTTAACCTTAAATAATACAGACATATTGGTAAGCTTTGACATCTCCTCATTGTTTACCAATATCCCCCTAATTGATACCTTAGCACTCTTAGAAAATGTTTTTCCTTCTGACATCTTAGATCTCTTTTCCTTTGCTATCAATTCTGGGTATTTTTCTTGGAAGAACAAAGTCTACAAGCAGATAGAGGGACCCACCATGGGTTCCCCCACCCTCTCACCCACCTCACTTCCAATTTTTATATGGAAGATTTTGAAAAACGAGCCATAGACTCAGCCCCTCTCAAACCTTCATTCTGGCTAAGATATGCTGATGATGTGTTCTCTATTTGGCCTCATGGCCCAGACACATTAGACTCCTTCCTCAGTCACCTCAACAGCCTACATCAAAGAATCCAGTTTACGATGGAAAGTGAAAAGAACAATTGTTTACCCTTCCTAGACACTTTAGTTACACGCCCTCCTAATGGTACACTTTCCTTCACTGTATATAGAAAACCCAGGCACACAGGCAGATACATTCACAAACTCTCCCACCACCACCCTGCTCAACAATATGGCATTATTAAAACTCTTACCAAGAGAGCCCACAATCTTTGTTCCAGTGGAACCACTTTACTACTGAACTTGACCACATGTTGTGTATGTGTGTACACAACACTTTCTTCTTCAATGGCTACAGCGATCACAGTATCAAAAAAATAATCAGTTCCTCCCCCATTCCCCGGTCTTCTCATCAGAAAGAGTTTAGAAATGCCATCACCATACCCTACATCTGTGGCACATCCGAAAAAATAGCCAAGATTTTAAACAAGCACAACCTACACACACAGCATTTAAGTCCCACCACAAACTTGCTACTCTTATCCGTTCTACAAAAGATTAGCTCCCTCCTCTCTCAGTGCCTGGAGTTTATAAAGTACCCTGTTCCTGTAAGCTGGCATACTTTGGACAGACAGGCAGATCAGCAACCATCTGCCTGGAGGAACACAAGTCATACACCTGCAACCACTACTATGGTCAGTCAGGCCTTGCTGACCATGTCTTGGATACAACCCATAGAATCTCATGGGAAAAAACCACCATGCTCCACCACAGCAAATTCAAAAAAAAAAAAAAAAGAGACTATTCTTAGAATCAGCAGCAGCTCTCAGAAATCAACCAAATCTTAATAAGTACGGTTGCATTAAACTTCCTAAGATTTGGGAAACACTTATCACCAGAGGTCCCACCCTACATTCCAGGCCACCTACAACTGCCCTTAGAGGGCGCTCCACCTAGTTAGGACTTTAATGTCACCCATGGTTGGGCTTAGTATTGTTTGTTATTTGCATTTATGTTACATTAGTTTTTTTTTTTTTTTTTTTGTAATCCCTGAAGATGTCTCAGCGACTGAGACGAAATATAGGAAGTATTAAATTCTGTTTTAATCCTTTCTGAGTGTTGTAAAAAATCCATTAAGTCTCCAACATGAGGAGGGATTAGAGAGTAGTATTCTTTTTGCTATTTTTTAGGATATCCATTTCTGATCAATAGTTGGAGAATAGAATGTAATTCTTCTGTTAATGTTTCTTCATCTCTTATAATAGAGATCGCCCTCTTTTTCAGCATACAATTTTTGTAAAATATGGTGTGACGAGGAGAAATGTAGGTAACGACTTGTGTGGCTTGGCTTGGGTTCCAGTACACACTAAGAGAAATGCCTTTGTCTGCTTGTTTTGTAATTAAAATGTCTAGAAAAGGTAATTTTCGTTCATTCTTAAGTTTTAAGGTGACTTTGATTTTATGGTGGAAGGAGTTAATAGATGCCAGAAAATCATATAACTCAGCTGCTGTGTTTCCATATTATGAATATGTCGTCTACATATCTCCACCCAATTGACTGTTCAGTATTTGTCAATAATTTGTTGAAGAGAAGGAGGCAAAGTTTAATACAAGCTCTTAAATTTATATAAGAGCTTGTGATGTGGCAATCTATCAAAAGCCTTTGCAAAATCCAAGTACACCACTCTATATGCATCTCCTCTGTCCAGGGTATTTGTCACTTTGTTATAGTACATAAGTAAGTTAGAGAAACAGGATCACTCCTTAACAAACCCATGCTGATAACCACAGAGAATACTGCTTTTATCAACCCATTTCTGTATCATACTTCTCACCAATCTCTCCAGGACCTTCACCACAACTCCAGATATACAGACCGGCCTATAATTTGAAGCCAGCCTTATCACCACCTTTATGCAGTGGAATAATTTTACCCTCCTTCCATTCCCTTGGAACCTGTGCTGTTGCAAAACTCTTATTAAACAGGCATGCCAATGCTACTGCCAGTTCCCTGGAACATTCCCTTAAGATGCGTCGTGATATGTCATCAAATCCTATCGCCATATTGTATCAAGGTTATTTATTTCCTCAAATACTTCCTGCTCACTCACAATTCAGATATTCTCTCCTATGTCCTCTACACTTAAGTTCATGATTTCACCCTGATGAGGATGAAATCCTTATAAATTGATCACTGAAAACCTCAACAATGTCTTTTGCAGCAGTTACCATTCTACCACTTTCATCCTTTAACTTCATCTTTCCACGATCATTCTTCCTTCTACTTGCCACATATCTAAAAAAACTCTCTAGGGTTTTTCTTTGCCTGATTTGCCATTTTCTGTTCATAAACTTTTGTTTTCCTTACTAACTGAGTCACTCTTCTGGCTTGTTCTTTATATACTCTTCATGTGACTGATTATCACCATTATTCATCTTGTACTTCTTCCAAAGTACCTTCTTTTTCCAGATTTCATGTTTAAGCTCCACATTCATCCATTTTACACCTACCTTATTCAACCTTTAGGCCTTCGGAATACAGTCATACATTGATGCTGTTATGTATTTCTTTGTCAGTTCCCATGCAGCATTTATTTCCTTATCACTTAATTCCTCGTTCCACATTATAGCTCCACGCTATCTCCTAAGCTTGTCATAATCACCAGCCTTATAATTCCATCACAAAAGTCTGCATATGACTAGCCACTACACAGGTGATTACTTCCCACTGGAGGAAAATGTGAAACCCCTCTAACAATTATATCCTCTGATGAAATGATGAGATATAGAATTCTTGATTCTCATATTCCCTTCTTTATGTGCTGCCTGAGATAGTTATCTCTCAAAAACTCGAGAAATTCATTTTCCTTATTCCCAGATGCTATCTCTTCATTCTAATCTATACCACCATAATTAAAATCACCTATAATAATGACCCTTCCTTTGTTCACTAATCCAAGTTGTTTATATATTTCTTCATCATCACCTTCTACCTTCTCAGGCCTATATCAACATCCAACTAAATATGTCTTCCTCTCAACCTCCACGTTAAACCACACTGCCTCATAACCATTGCCACTATTTCCTCTTTTCATGTCTACCTTATGTGGACTTAATTCCCCTGCTATCATCAGCAGCACTCCCATCCCTTCCTGCCCTTTTTATCCTCATGAAAAATACTGTACCCTTCCATTTCTATTCCCGTTATGTCATTCAACCATGTTTCACTTATTCCAATGATTTGTGGACGAATAAACTCAATCACTGAAACCATTTCATCCCCTTTATTTCTGATACTTATTTCTGATATTGCTTAACTAACTTCTAAGCAAAATTAATTTATTTCTCTGAACATCTCCAACCATTGCATTCTCTTAGTTGTCTTCCATCTCATCCCTTATATCCCTTTCTATTTGATTTCTCCATGTTTGTTAATTTCCAAAATAAGGACTTTGTAATCACTTTACCTCCATTAGAGGTAATCATAGTTCATTCATTCTCTGATGTTGTTTATCACATCTAATACTTTTGATTCTTGTTATGCTTTCTGTTTATCCTCCGAATGTTATCTCTCAGATACTCTAGAAATTCACTCTCTTTATTCCCATTGACTGGTTTCTTCTTTCAGTCTATATTGGCATAAAGCATTTCATAAGGATTACTCTTCTTACATGCACCAATTCACTTAAGAATTTTACTGTTTTTTCTTTCTTCCACTGATTTATTTTCAGGTCTGTAGTTCACTGCTGTATATATTGTCCCACTTATTTCTATCTCCAAACTATGACTTTCACCCCCCCCCAAACACTTTCATCCCTGTTCTTTCTGAGAGGACATGATTCTTTTGTTATCATTAGCAGTATTCTCATCCTGAATGATGCGTTATGCACCTCCATTTCTATTCTTATACTCTTATCCTTAGCTCTTATTATTATCTTCTTCTTCTTCTTCTTCTTCTTGGCTTCCTATATTAGGCAACTTCCTGTTTGCCCGTAACATTTTCAAGGGTTTAAAAAATCTTCTGCCATCTCTTCCTGGGTCTTCCTCTTGATCGTGTCTCTTTGGTTTAGATTTCCAGGCAATATTTGGCCATCTGTTCTAATTCATTCTTTTTACGTGATTTTTGCAGTTCTTTCTATAGTTTGTGATGTCTTCTGTTATGGTAATTATGGATAATTGTTTTCTTATTCCTTCATTTCTTATCTTGTATATTCTTTTAAATCCTGCAAGCAGTCTTAGGAACTTCATTTCTGAAGCTTCCATTTGTCTTTTATCTCATTCTCCCCAAGTCTATATTTCATTGCCATATTTCAGAATTGGTTTGGCTATTATTTTATATAATTTTATTTGGGTTGTTCTAGACATCTGTTTACTGAAGTATCTGTACAAAATTACAATGACTACTAGGAATTATTATTATTATTATTTTTTTTTGCCACCCTGGGGATCTGCTTGGTCGCAATAGCTGTTGGAGCAGAGCTACTGCGACCAAGTGGGTCCCCAGGTGGCAGATAGGAGAATGGCTCAGAATTGGTGGTTAGCTGCGAATACTAGGCTGCGGATGGTTGGTAACCAGTCCAGCTGACAAATTCTTATACTTGCAAATTTCAAGGGAATTAAAATAGACAGCTCAAATTGATAATGAAATGGGAATTGGAAAAAATGACTTATTATTATTATGTGGAACCTCCAAGGAGTCCTAAGGCTCATCAAGGGAGGGCACCTACTCCGTAACTCTCTGTCTCCACAACTTAATCCACCAGCTACTGCAACTACCATCATCATCTACACCAATGCCATCTACTGGCCACCACTAGCTCTTATCTTACTCTTATCCTTAGCAACCATATTTCTTGAATCAATATTTTTAATTTTTGGATAAATTCACTCTATTTTAACCATAAACCTTATTCTTATTTCTAATGCTTATGGTATTTGTATAAAACAGAATAATGCTTTGTCAGAATGCATATTAGCCCTATACTCATTGCTCTTCTGTCTTTTTGCCATATGCAGCAACGTGCTATACAGTGTTATTTCACAACAGCTATCATCTACATCTAAAGCTACTCCTGTTAATGGTAGTTTCTCTAAATGCACTTCTATTCTCCTTGAGATGCAGAGCCTTTCTTCCAAACATGTCCTCGGCATTCAATTTTCCAAGATTCTCCTATACATTTCTGTCATCATTTTAATCTACACTCTTCTTTTTTCAGTCTGAGAGGAATATTAGAGATAATGGTGTTCAGATAACCTAATCAGTTTCAATGCTAATAAAAAACCCTGGTTGCCAACTTGGTTTTGCCGAGTGGTTAGCGTATTCGCTCTCCAGCCAAAAGGCTGCGGGTTTGAATCCCGCCATGGGCATGGATGTTTGGGATTGTCTGTGAAAATACTAGTGGTGGTAGTGGGCAGTAGATGGCATTGGTGTAGATGATGGTAGTTGCGGTTAGTCAATTGAGTGGCGGAGACAGAGAGTTGTAGAGTAGATGTCCTCCCCTCGATGAGCCTTTGACCTCCCTTGAGGTGTCACGTAATAATAATAATAATAATAATAATAATAAAAACCCAGTACCGTCTTATTTCTCAAAAAAAGAACCATTTTCTTCCAGTATTATTTTTGCAACACCCAAATTTCCACAGACAATTTGAGATTTCTCTTGGAATTACTCTGATATAAACACTTTATACCTCTCCTGGCATAAACACATAACAACTATTGCATCTTCAGCTTCTAAAAAACTAGGATTTCTCTTTCGCTCAAGACGATACTTCATTCCAGAACAGCCGTTAATCTTATACAAATCACAAATCCTCCCAACCATCAAATACTGCTCTCACATATGGGGTGGGGTCCCCAAAAGCTCCCTCAAAATGCTCTACTCATATGGAGGAGAGCAATCAGACTTCTTAATGACCCATCTCTTACCAACTCACTCCCCCCACCTTCGCACAGACGATTGGTCTCCACACTATTGTGTATTCTACAATTATTTCCATTGAAAATGTTCATCTGAAATAGCATCAAAAATTCCCCCACTTAGTACTAAGCTCGTTGGAACATGGGCAGCTACTGCTCAACATCCTTTCACAGTGCACCTTAAAATCCACAGAACAAGTTTCTCCTCCTCCTCCTTCATCCCTGCAACTGCTGTACTATGGAACAGTCTTCCCCTTGTTGTGTTCCCTAAGGAATACAATATACAGTCATTCAAATCAAATGTGAACAAGTACCTTCTTTGCTAACCCACCACTCATACACGAGACTAATGTACTATAGGTTGATCAACCAACCTCTCGTGTATGGGCTCAACATGAAAATAAAAAAAAAAGAAAGAGTACTTTTAGTTTTGTTATATAGATTTGATAGTTTTTGATTGATTTAGCAATGATCTGTCATTATCCACGATTGCTGTCATTTCATTCACATTTATACCCCTATTCACAGCCTGGGCAGCAATGCTGGCAACAATCTGTTGCCATCATACTTTTGTCTTGCCTATCAAATAGTTGAATAGCTGACTTAATCAAAAGTTTCTTTATCACTCCATGTTGTGCACATTTCCATCCCCTCCCCCCCACACATCTTAAATCTCATGCACATCTTGCATATTCTTATTACTTCTCATATTCTTTCATTCCTCATATATCTTCCAGTCTTTCATACACATTTGCATGACAATTCTTCTCCCCCCCCCCTTTTTTTTTTCTTTCACTTCCTAATAAATAAATACTTCTCTGGAATTTATTTTTTACTAATAAACTGAATATTATCAGTAAGGAAATTATCTGGTTTTGTTCTATTCAAAATATTTCCTCCCTTTGTTGACTTTTTAAAGCATACCTGAAAGCTTTATTAGGATACTCCCAAATTCTTCTCTGCATCTCACAGTTATGTCATTAGTTTGCGAATGGCAAGCCTTACCTTAGTTCTTTACTCATTGTCTATATAATAAAATGACAGTTAAGCTAGATAAATGAAATGGCTACACCCTGATACTGCTAAACTTTGCAAAGGTTCCACAGGATACAAGATGGATCTCTTGTTACATAAATTGGAGCAAGTGGGGATAGATGGATAGATACAAAGCTGGTGACAGTTGATAAGACAGTGGTTGATGAGCAGACATCATTGAACAGTATATGGTAGAGTAAAATTCAGGAGAAGATAGGTGATCAGAAGTGTGAAGCAGGGTTCTGATCACTGCTGTTTAATTTGTACAGTCTTAATGATTTAGAGAGTATCTAGTGTTTGCTGATGCAAAAGTGGTAAATGTAAGATCATAATTTGTGTATTACATCGATGAACTGTAGGAAATTGATGATATTAGGAATTTGGGAGTGATTATTATTATTATTAACATCTTAACGATGAGTCTCCAACTCCATGGAGTCGGAGACTCATTGGGAGGTACACAGTATTGCACACAATGCTCATCCAACCGTGCTTTAAACTGATTCAATGTGTCTACACCCACAACACACTCAGGCAATGCATTCCACTCACCAACCACTCTCCATGAAAAGAACCTACTCCTCACTCCTCTGCTCACACCCTCCTTATACAGTTTCTAGCGATGGCCTCTTGTTCTACTTCCCCCTCCCATTATATGAAAAATCTCTTCCATGTCGACCCAATAACAATCCCCTGACTAGCTTATATGTCTCAATCATATCCCCCCCCTCTCCCTCCTATTTACAGGCTCTGCAACTTACATTCTCTGTAAGAGTATTCTGTCCTCGTACTCCACATTCCAAAGACTACTGACCACCTTTGTTAATCTTCTCTGGACCCTTTCCAACATATCTTTGTCACCATGAAAACCTGGCAACCAAATCTGTACACAATAATCCATAGGAGGCCTCATATGGATTATGTATATTATTTCTGGGAAAACTCATATGGATTATTGTGTACATTATTTTTGAAATATTGATGATTGTGTACAATATTTTCGAAATGAGTATACTATTCAAAGAACTGAAACTTTTTCAAGCACTGTTTCTGTATTGCTTTTCTATTTTTATTTTATTTTTTAGCACATCTCCTTTTGGGTATAGAGACATTTATACATCTGGAAAGTTCCTTTTTTTTATCATTATGATATGTGAATTCATTCTGACTTAAATGTATATGGTTATTGACATGTTGACAAACTTTCTCTTTATGTGAGATTTTTAGTAATTTCTTACTATGATACGCAAAGTATGTGAGTTACATAAAAATTGAGATAGCAGAGTAGCAAAGGGTACAAAAGTGTCAATGATTATGTAGATAGAAATGCAGTTTCAGGAGTGAGAGAAAGCAATTGAAATGCAAATGGTGAGAGGAAGAGAGAAAGTCAGAATCATAACAAGTAGTGAAAGATGGTAAAAATAGTGAGGTAGCAGTAATAAAAAAAAATTGTGTACTTTTGCAGTTTCTTAGGATAAAGCATCAGTTTGAATGAATAGAGAAATGTCTGGCAAGTGGTGCAGTAGAGAAGAGAAAGAAAGGAAGTACAAGGTAAAAGAAAGGAGATCATGAAAAGGTGATAGTATTGTATGGCAGTTCCATGATTAGAGGCAAGCTTAATGAGAGCTTGCGGAAATCACATTTTCCTGAAGTGAAGATTAAAGATGACAGTGTTAGAATGCAAAGAGGAAAAGTGAAAGAGTTGTTTTAGGGGGTACAAACAGTTTGAAAGGTGACATGTATTGATTGAGAGGTGATATAAATAGTTACTGCAGGAAGTGAGAGAGAGAGAGGAGTGAGAAAGAGTAAATTGTAAGTGCTGTCACGTTATGATAGGACAAAAGTGAGAAAAAGGACGATAATTAAAAATGTTAATGCATAGGTTGTAGGAAAAATGGTATGCCTTTTTTAGATGTATCTAATGTATACATAAAATGTATACATTAGATACATTTTATGTATCTAAAGTATACTTTAGATACATAAAATGTATAAATGTATATTTTAGATGAATTTGATGGATGAATGGAGTTATATATGCCTGATGGCTTGAACTAGAATGGATTTGGAGTTAAGGATATGAAGAAAGAATTATTCAGTGAGACAATGGAAGCACAGAATTAAGAAGACTATTATGGGCAGGATCAACATGCAGATGAGAAGTGTGCAGTTACCTTGAACCAAGTGTGAGAATGGAAATGATCAAAGAATGTTGAATATATTTGATTCTTGGGTCTCAAATTTGAATAGGACAGTCATTAAAAGATGCAAGGATATTTGTGGGCTCAAAGGGATATTGCAATTCATCTATGCTAATACTAGAAGCATCAGAAATAAGAGGAAGGGGTTTGGGGCAGTGATTAGTTCACCTTGATAAAAAATTGCAGGCATTTGGGAAACTGTTATCAGTTTCCCAAATGAAGGGTAGAAGCAAGGTTGCAGAGGGTAGTGTATTTGAAATTATTTGTGAGCAGAGACCAGCAGGGCAAGATATATGAGGGGAGTCTGGAAAGTTCTGAAAAACACCTAGAACAAAAATAATATTAAAGTAACTGATATAACCACAAGAAAAAAACATTTTAAAACTCTTTAACCCCTACATTTCATCAAATTATAATAATTTGTTTTTTTTTCTTTTAGGATATATAAGAAGACATAAAATTAATTAATTTTTGTTCTAGGTGTTTATCAGAACTTTCCAGATCCTCCTCATATAGTTGGTTGCTTGGGGATGCAAAGTAAGATATAGATGGCCTCCACTGACAAATTAACTCAGTGAGTACAGAGCAAGTGATTATTATAGGAGACTTTAACTGTGGCAACATGCATTGGAAGGAAGAAACAACACATAGCAAAAAGGAAATAAAAGTTATGCAACTCTGAGAGTTTATTTCATAAAATAGCACATGATGGAGGGGACCCATGGCTGAATTCAGCTGAATCTACTGAATATAGAAATGGCATTAGGTGGAGTTGCCTCCATAATCAAGTTATTGACTTTTATTCACTTTGTCTCTGATTAAGAAAAGTTTTCACACATTCTTGAATTGGAAGTTAGCTAAGCATGTGGAATTTTCAATTCATAAAGGATTTTTATGTGAAATTACAGAGCAAGACAGAAACTACAGAACATGGGAAATGGTCTATGCATGCATGCATGTGTGTGTGTGTGTGAGGGGGGGGGAGAAGCAGTATCAGGCTGCATACCCAAGATCAGGAAGATAAATCAAGTAGAAGTTAAATGAATGGGTAGCATCTTTAAGCAAGAGCTGCAAAAACAGAAACTGTTGTGGAAGAAAATTGATTCTAGCTTAGGGACAGTACAAAGCACAGTCATGAAAGGTGATTAGCATGTGAAGAAAGATAAAATCAGATTATGAGAGGAAGTTAGACCTTACCTTCACTTCTCACTGGTCTAGTTGCTAACTGTATACAAATCCTAAATCCATTCAACCTTAGCATGCTGTTCTTGCATTTGGAGTGTGTATGTGTGCACACACACAAAAAAAAAAATTCTTAGTACTTCCCAGAAGAGGCCATTTAGGCTAATTGATGAATCTTTCTTACTGACAGTCTGTTTCTGTCTTATGTCTTTTCTGCCAGTACTTCTATTCATTTTTTTTCATTCCTTTGCTTTCCACAAATTTGTTTTATATATATAATGACAAATTTCATAAACTAAGGTGATTTTAATAACAAAATGACTAACGAATAATTTTTGAACTATAAAAGGGATTAAACTGGGATATTGGTTGGAATTACACAGTTAGCTATATTTCATGCGATGTGCGTGTGTGTTTTCAGGCTTAAAATAGATAAAAAATTTCAGGAAGGAAATTCCACCTGGAAACTTTTTTTTTTGGTAAGAGATTGCCCAACTTTGTCTAATTCATTTTCAGTTGTAAAGCTCATACAATGGGTGCTTTATTACAGAGATGGGATTTGAACTTAGATCTTCCTACTTGAAGGGCAATTTCATGTTGTCCTTGTGACAACATGAAATTGCTGCATTATTTATTTGCAGTTATATGTTGGAGTTATTTCTGACTTTTGATTCAGTTTGAAGGACTGTAGATGTACTTCTTTGCTTAGGTTAAGTATATATTTTTCTTCTTAAAGCCAGTCCTTTTGTAATATTGGTTATTTGTTATATTTTATAAAGTTAATCCCAGGCATTTTTAAAATATTTATTACAGAAAGGACAAACAGTGAATATTTAAGTTTTTTTTCTTCCATCATGTTTTGATTGAGAAAAACAAAATAAATAAATAAACAAATCACTTATATTTTATTATGGGAAAAGAGTTATGGTTTTATCCTGTGCAGGTGAAAGGAAAGGAAGCACTGCAGGTGTTTATTATAGGTATTCATGAGCATATTTAATTTAATGAATATAAAATGAAGAGCCACTACTAAACAGTATCTCTTAATATTTCATGATGTTAAATTGATTCATCTGACTTGGTTTTCTTCAGAACAGGAAATTAAATATGAGTACAGCTTCTGAATTCAGTTGAAGAGCAGCTGACATTTCCAATTTAAGCATTCTCTTGATGCCACCATCAGTTCTAAGACAGTTCTTAGAATTCACTTAAAATGTAAAACAAATTCTCCGATATTAGAAAGGATTCTTTTCCTTATGATTTTATAATAGTACTTAATGGTATAAACAACACCAGAAGAACAAAATAAATAATTTATTGTGTTACTAATATCTCATCAGATTTCAAACCATCATCTTCAGAGCATTGTAAAACACACAACACTTAATTAGATTGTTGCAACAACAGTTGAAATTGTAACTGAAAAGGAACTAATGTCTCATAAGGAAAATGCCACCATATAAAAAGTGAAGGAAATTCAAAGAAGTGAAGTTGAATGCGGTTTTAGAATGACTATCTTAGGCAAATTAATGCAGCTATGCTTACAGGATTAAATGAAAGATGACAGCAGTATTTCAATGAAGTCTGTATAGGTCTAAAAGACTATTTTTAGCATCAGTTATGAAACACTTCCCTCTGCAATAAGTATAGCTACATTAATTTGACTGAGATTTGGGAGACATCATTGTAATTCATACACAACATTTAGCACCCACTTCTCTAATGTAATTTCATTTTTTTTTAATCTGTCTCCTAGAAGGATGTCTTAATAGGACATCATTTCCTTTCTAGTTATAAGTTGAGTTTTGTGCAGCAATCTAATTGAGTGCTATGTGTCTGTCTTACCACATTTATAATATGTGCTCTGTTTATGCTGTTTGAAAATCCAATGAAATATTAGCAATCAATAAATTATTAATTTTGTTCTGGTGTTTTTTTTTTTAAACCATAAGTACTATTGTGAATAGCCATTATCCTATGCCTGTCATTACCTGTATGATTTTAGTGTTATCAATTAAAATTTTTCAAATACATTACAAACACATTATTGCTATCCATTTGAGTTTTTATTTGTTCTTTGTTGATTTTTGTCCATCATGTCAAATTTTATTTATATGCAGAGAACTCATTAATATTTTATTTTAAATGGATGCATGAATAAATACATAAGATCAGAATCTGTAATATAAATGAAATAATCAATAATTAAGATTATATTTTCTATGTAGAGAAAAAAAACTTTTTTTGTATTGCATACTAAAATGGTTAGAACGACTAAATGAATGAAAGTCTTTGTATGACATTTAGTAATAATATCAAATAATGTGTGACATTAATTATTAATATAGATTTCTTTATTTTTTAATTTTATTTATTTATTGATTTTTTTTCACAAAATGATGCTTGTGCTTTAGGTAGAAAATGATAAAAATGAAGTAAAACACTTTTTTTTTTTTGTCTTATATGACTTCCATCCAAGGATTTTTTTTCTATTTTATAATTTTATATGTATATTTTTACTATTCGTTTTATTGGTTTTTACTAATCTGTTCAATGGGATTCTAACAGTTATATCTTTTGTGTGTGTGCGTGTGTGCATGCGTGCGTGTTTGCTTGCTTGCATGTGTGCCACACCTACTAAAGGCTATAAACATATAGTACATTAGCACTGGCAGTTGACTAAAGGTTAGATCATTTGGGAACCCTGTTAGAATGCACTTCTTTAAGCTCCTTCAGGCCTTTAATACAAAAATTAGTGGCCTCACACTGTTTGATGAAAATCATCCACTACCTAGAAATGTTCACATCTTTGCCCATAGAGGGATTTGAACCAAAAGCCTGTTGGTTGGAAAGTGGGTGCTATCCATATAGCCACTCAGGTCAAGAGTCTTACTTATAGTAAATATAGTAAGAGATTATTATCATCACATTAACCACCATGGAGTCAGCAGATGGATTGTGGGAGATCCACCCAAACAACATCTTTATCATATTGAAACTTAAAAGTACTTAAGACTCCCAGCATTCACAATGCATTTCTGGTAATGTGCTGGAACACATTATCATTTGTAAAAAATCTACTCCTCACACTCCCTTCACTATATCTTTGCACAACTTCCAGGGATGGTCTCTTGTTCTTCCCCTCTCACCTTCTATTGTTTTTATAATCCCCTTGGTATTAATCTAATAAAAATCCCTCACTAAAATTAAATGTTTCTAACATATCACCTTTTCTGGCTATCCACAAAACTCTGCAGTTTACATTCCTTTAACCCCCTCTCCATAACCGACATTCAAAAGTCCTGCAGTTACCTTGGTCACTTGTTTCTACTGTGACAAGTGACTAAGTCTGAATATAGTAACTCAAGTGTGGTCTGACCAATGCTTTATTCACTTGTACATTCATCTCCTTATCCTTACTTGTTAGTCTACTCCTGATCATAACAGTAGCAGTATGGTATGCAGTCTTTGTAAAATTTGATGTGTGCTTCAGTCCACCAAAACTTATGTAAACCAAAACCAGAAACAGCATGAATACAGTACACAGCCTTATATCTCTGTACTCTGAAGTGTAATGCCTTGCACTCATCAGTATTAAAACTGCAATACTCTATTAATTTGTCCAAGCTAAAAGTGTATTCAAATCTTCCTGAAGGGAATAACATCGCAATGCTCCTTATAATTCTTCTCAACTTGTCATCTTCCTGCAGCCATATTAACCAACTCAACACTTGATACACCTGTTTCTGTTATTATTTTGTTACCTTTAATTCCCTTAATATTTTACATCCTTTCTACATGTTACACAGTATCATTTACACCAGTATGATATACGCTAATATCATCAGTAAACAACTGAAGATCTACACTTAATCCACATGAAATAAATATTATTAACAAATAAATTACTGATATTTCATATGGATATTTCAGGGATTCAAGAACAGATCCATGGGAACACCACTGGGTTACCTTCTTTTTTTTCCCTGCTATCCATTCCTGTCTTCTGCAGCTTCTACACCAACCTATCATGAAATCATCTATCAAATGCCTTGCCAAGCCTAATCATATCACCATATATGAATCTTCCTCATCCAACACATTCATTACCTTATCATAAAATGCAAGTATATTACAATAACAATACAATAACAACCTTTTTACAAACCCATTTTGACTTATCATAATCTTATGTCAATTCAGTCCAATCCTGTATTTTATTCTTGACCAATCTCTCTAGTACTTTGATCACAACTGTAGATATACAGACTAGTCTATAATTGGAAATTTGTCTTAGAACTATGCTTGTGGAGTGATACTCTTTTGTCTTCTTTCCACTCCTTAGGAACCTTTCCCACTGCAAAACTTTCATTAAATAACTTGGTCATCTGTTTTGCACATTCCGTAAAAATATGCGGTGATATTGTCATCTTCCTGCAGCCTTATTAACCAAATCAACACTTGATACACCTTTCTATAACTGTCACCATTGTCAGCTTTCCATAATTTTTCCTCTTGCTTGCTATGTAGCAAAAGAATTCCCTTGAGCTATCTTTGGCTAGACTGACCAATCTTCTCATACTGCACTTTTTCTTTCTTAGCCATGTTTTGTCACCTTGCTTGCACTTTATATTCTTCATACGTTGAATCACTACCGACTGTCTTGGACTTCCATAACATCTTTTCCAACATTGCTTGCCTGATTTCAGCATACAGAATTTCACTCCTACATTTTATTTGCTTAGCTCTTAGTATACAGTTGTGCATTGCTTGTGTCAGATGCTGCCTAAATTTCCATGAAGCATGGCAATTTAGGCAGCACAGATCATCAATCAGCACCCTCTTTTCAGCACAGATCATCAATCCCCAAGGTATTTTTGCTAGTTGACTATGGAGCTTCTCATAAAAACCTGCCTTATAATTCCACATATATATATATATATATATATATATATCCCATTTTGATGGTAACCTTTTCTGTTTGATTGACTGCCTCCTATATCATAACTTATTTTAATGGTAGTATCACAACACTAAACCGACTAAATTATAAAACAGATGTTTATTAATTGGCTTATATTTTGCTGGATTTCAAACCAGCATCTTTAGATCACATTACATGTTACTGTTAACACGTAACAATGGGTAAGTGAAACAATTCAAATTGTAATGGCTGAAAGATCTAAAGTCCTAATTTGGCACTCTCTAATGTTGTAAAAAAAAGAAGGATTACAGCTAATGTAGGAGTTGATCTTAAGATAACAGTCTCCCAAATTTTTTGCAAATTAATGCAACCATACTTGTTCAGGTTAGGAGACTTCATACACATGACTGACTTGAAAACGAATCTCTCTGACCTGTAATGACTTCTATAAAACATATTCGTATTCTTTCATCTAATCCTGTGTGAAGGGGCGTCCAAAAGTGTGGCCTGCCAATAATAATGGTAGCAAATATATTTTTTATGTTCTCCAAGGTGGGTGTTAACTTGCCTGTCTGTCTGTCCATAACAGGCCAAGTTACAGTCACATGGAACTTCATACACTCCAGGATATTCCAGAGGGCAGAGTTTATCCTTAGGAGAGTGGATCAGAGTTGCTAATTTAACATGTGGTGTGAAAGTTATATTTTATTAGTACTTTAGTTATCATTTCAGATGTCCCTTGGACATAGGAAATAGGAATAGTTGTATTTTGTTCTTTTGTGTCTGAGGAGGATGACATAGCAGAGCCATCTAGTATTTTATCTATTTTGTAGGAGCTGTAGCCAGTGGTCAGGAAAGTATGGGGAAGATAATTGAGTTCTGTGGAAAGAGCTGCATTATTAGAACAAATAGCCTTAGCCCTGTGTAATAAGTATTTTAAGAATATCATACTGTTGGGCTGGATGATGATGTGATTGTTTATGCAGATATCTTCCTCTGTGTGTGTGTGTTGATTTTCTATAAATGGAAAAAGTAGTGAACCATTTGCAAGCCATCCTTTTTCTACTGTAAGTGAATTTTGGGGTGTTGGCTGTTTAGGTAGGTAACAAAAAGAATCTGTAGTGTCTTGTCCATGGGGCCAAATGACAAACACTGTGACTTGGCCTACTATGGACAGACAGGAAGATCTGTTAACATCTGCCTTGGAGAACATAAAAAATACGTTCGCTGCCATTATTGTGGTAAGTCTGGACTGGCAAACTGTGCTTTGGACACCCCTCTTCCACCTAATCCACAGGATTAGGTGGAAAAAAAAATATAAAGAACATCAATGTGCTTTATAGAAGTCATTACAGGTCAGAAAGATTAATCTTTAAAGGTACCTGTGGCATGACTAAAAACAATAAATTACATGATAACTACACTAATTAACTTTAATGAAATGAAAGTACAGATATTTCATACTGAAAATAACAGAACATCATCAGTGTGTAGAAACAAGCAAATCAAAGAAATCAAAATCAATGGTTTACCAATTAAAAACTGTTTCCGCGTGCTAGAAATTAACATTATTAAATTAATAATATTATTAAAAAACTATTTTTTGATGGTTACATAAGATAAGAATCTCCTGAACTTCTGGGAGAGAGAGACAATTGTTCCAATTCAGATTTGGCTGATGTAAAAGGGCTTCTCAACTTTCTTTGAAAAGGTGTTCATATTTAAACCTCCTTCTATGGAGAAGACAAGCTTCATCCCACTGGATACTGTTTAGTGTCAATACTATGTTGTGCTAAACCAGACTTTTGAGGTCTCATGTATTCGATATAATACTGATGTTCATTAATTCTTTTTTCCACAGAACAGCCTGTCAGCCCAAAGTATGTTAATTACATACTTTGGGCTGTTTGGGCAGCTAATGATAGAGGTGACAATTTGTCTTTTGTAGATGGTAAGAGATGAGAAATTTACTTGATTTAATTTACTATATGATCATTACCCTCCTGATATTGCAAAGATTTTTTAATTTGTTATACAATCAGGATATTTCAGCTGGAAAAACAAGATCTATAGACAAGTTGAAGGTAATTGGGTAGTCTGTCTCCACCTTGGAGGATACCTTGTTCTCATCCATTCATCCCCAATCCTCTCATTGGTTTTGTTATGTTGATAATGTCTTTGTTGTTTGGCCTCATTCTGAAAATAAAATTGCCACTTTCCTACAACAGATCACTAACCTTCACCCATGCTTTTATTTCACCATGGAAAAAGAAAAGGCAGGTAGTTTACCATTCTTGGACATCCTTCTTATGCACACAGCCTCCAGTAATTTATCAACCAGTGTTTATCAAAAACCTACCTTTACTGGCAGATATTAATACATTCATCAAATGTCTGTTCATCAAACCTTTCAGAAAAAAAAAAAAAATGGTATTATCAAGTCTTTAATTAATAGAGCACATAAGGTGTGCTCTTCTCCCTCAAGCTTACAACAAGAACTTCTCACTATCAAAACATTAATGGAATTAATGGTTACAACTCTAATCAAATCCAGCAGATAATTGACTCCTATGTTCCAACACCTCAGGATTCTTCAACAGACAGCAAGGTTCCAATTCCTTATTTTTCTGGCATCTCTGAACCGATTGGTAGAATTTTGTAGAAGTATCATCTCATTTCCATATATTTTCCTATCAACAAAATTTCTCATCTGTTGCCATCTACAAAAGACAAACTGTCAGCTCTATCATTAGCTGGCATTTACCAGATTCCTTGTGAATGTAATTAACATACTTTGGGCAAACAGGTCGTTCTGTGGAAAAAAGAATAAATGAACATCAGTATTATATTGAATACATGAGACCTCAAAAGTATGGTCTGGCACAACATAGTATATTGACACTAAACACAGTATCCAGTGGGATGAAGCTCGTCTTTTCCATAGAAGCAGGTTTAAATGTGAGCCTTTTCAAAGAAAGTTGCGAAGCCTTTTTTTACATCGGCGAACTCTGAATCGGAACGATGGTTTTTCTCTCTCCCAAATGTTTGGGAGATTCTTATCTTATGTCATCTCCATCATCTGAGCAATTCAGGTATAGGCTTTTTATGTCCTTTTTCTGCTCTGCAGATGAAGTTGATCTTTCCATCTTAGTCTTGGACGTCCATTATTTATATGCTAGTTTGGGAATCCTATTGTTATTCATCCTTTCTATATGGTGTAGGCAATTTTGCTGATATTCTTCTATTTCTTGTATACAATGTTGTATCTAATTGTTCTCTTATTTCTGTGTTTTTCTTTTTATCTAATCTAGTGAGTCCCAGGGGAGGTCTTAGAAGCTTCATCTGTGCTGCTTCCAATCTTTGTCTGTTTCTTTGTTTTAGAATCTAGGTTTCACTTCCAAATTTGAGAGATGGTTTAGAGGTCATAGGTCATATTATATAATCTTAATTGAGTTTCTTTAGTCATTTGTTTTTCAAAATTTCTTTTAATTATGCCATTCACTCTATTGTAAATTTATAGTCTTGCTTCCAAGTGCGGATCAGTATTGTATTGCGAGATTATATTTCCTAAGTACAGGTAACCCTCGTATAAATGCGGATGTTAGGTACCATAGAAATGCCGCGTTATATAAATCGCATTATGTGAGACTTAGATAACATAGAAAAAGTAGGGTTAGGTTCCGAAATATTTTTTTTTTAATTATATAAACAACAATGACATATCCAACAAGAACAATATTTTTATTTAATTCAGGTAAGTAATTCATGTAAGTTAAGAAAACATAAACTATGAGACAAATACTTAGTAGCAAATTGTACATAAACTTCATTGCACATGATGCATAAATATTTTAGACACAATAAAATAAAGTGCATATTTTAATCGTCATCACTGTCTTCAAAAATAATATTTCATAGATGTTTTTTATTTACGAGTGCCAGACGTCTTTAACACTTGAAATCTCTTGGACATCTTTTGTATAATTCTCATTGCATACTTCTGCTGGTTTAGTTATCAAGAAGTCAGTAATAAGACCTTGTTTACCACTATGCTGCAATTTTTTATTAAGTTCATAATATGGCGCTAAATAAATATCCAATTGTCTTGTGAATTTTCCCGAGCGTTCCATTATCCATAAAATAACTTCCTAACCTTATTGCCAAGTCCAATCCTTCTGCTAATTTCTTTAAACTGAATTCTTTAACGGATTCATCACAATCAGAATCTTCGGCAGAACTTTCCCCACCATTTGGTTCTACGTCATCTATTAATTGTACCAATTCCTCCTCATTTAAATCTGTTTCCCCCATCAGTTAATTCACTAATTTTATTTTCAATCATATCACAAAAGCCCTCTCCACCAAAAAGGTGTGCGACGTTTATTATATGACTTAGCTCGGCATCCACTGGAGGTACGAAATTTTGTTCCAGAATGGCTTCAGGCCATATTTTTTTTCCAGCAAGCATTCAGTGTAGAGGGTTGTAATTCCTTAATGGACAGAAAAATAATTTTCTCACAAATCAATATTGAAAACTCTCTCCATGCTTAAGGCAGTGTCATGTTTGGATTAGATTCCATTTTTTCCAAAATTAATTGGAATGTTCGACGAATATAATATGACTTAAATGTTGATATTATTCCTTGGTCAAGTGGTTGAATAAGTGAAGTAGTATTACGCAGCAAAAAAGTTATTTTAATATTCGGATGGCTTAGATTTGTTGGGTGGCCTGGTTCTTTATCTAAAATTAGAATTTTGAAGTCGATATTCTTTTTCTTTGTGTAACTTTCTACATCGGGTACAGAACACTTGAAAAACCAATTTTCAAACATGTTAGCTGTAATCCATGCCTTTTTGTTGCCCGCCAATAAGCAGGTAGGGTTAACTTGTCTTACCCTTTCATCACACGAGGATTTGCGGGTCGGTTAGTAAACATTGGTTTTGTCATGTAATCACCTGATGCATTACTACAAGACAGTAGAGTAATTCTATCTTTGGAAACTGAATCCAGGAGCTGATCTTTCATTTTTTGAAATATAGGTGCGTTTTGGTATTTTTTTCCAATATAACCCAGATTCATCCACATTGAACACCTGGTCTTCACTATAACCACCTTCTTCAATGATTTTTAAAAATTCTGCTGGGTATTTCCAAGCAGCTTCAACGTCTGCTAATGCTGATTCTCCCTGGATTTTAAGATTATACAAAGAAAACTGCTTTTTAAAGTTTTCGAACCAACCCTTACTGGCACAAAATCCATGCTGAGAGATTTCTTCTGAAAAATCTTGATCAAGTTATTTTAAATGTTTATAAACTTTGAGAGCTTTTTGCTTAATAAGATGTCCATCCAAAGGAATTTTCTTTTGAGTGAAATCTTCTATCTAAATCATCAGAGATTTCTCAGTTTTTTCTACTAGAATATCGCGTACATGAGCAATGCGCTTTGCACTTACCGTTGATCCAGCTATTATGCTCATTTTGTTTGATTGTTCAAATTATTGATTCATTTAAATTCAGAGTCCTTGCAACAACTTCTGGTTTTTCTCTAATTTTCAACCAATCCAAGATTTTTATTTTTTCTTCGAGAGAAATGAATTTCCTCTTCAATGTTGGTTTTTTCCTTTTCGTTGCAGTTTTAGTGACCATTACAATAGAAATAAACTTTTACATAAAAAAAAAAAAAGCATTACACATTGTATGTAACTCACCAGAAAATAAACTGCTCAGCTTGAGAATAACACACTTATGATTTTTAATGTGCTTTCCTGGCAGAAAATATAGACAATTTTCAACAATAAACTCTTTATACATAAACCCTAGATGGCGAACCTATGGCACTCGTGCCAGGGATGACACGTCTGAGAATTTTGCTGGCACGTCAATGATTTACAGGTAATATCCTCTTATACGCTTATAAATGATTCAACTTTTTTTTTTTTTTAATAATTACAATACGTGCAAGTTGAATTTTGTTTTACATGAGAGAGCAGCTATGAAGACGTGCATATGATTGGTGTGGTATTAACAAAAGATCGCGTGATCCAAAGACAAAGGTAACTGACAAGTGTTGAGTTGAAATGCTAATTCTCTTCAGTCGAATTCCATAACATCTGAAACTGTCATAACAACATTCACTATTAGTTTTAACACATTCACGACAGGGTGTCATTTATCGTTCCGACGGAACTTCTCACTACCAGCTGGCTCAACTCGCACAAAGTTTCAACCCTTGGTAGAATTTTATGGCTGCTTGTTTACGTTTGAGGTGGCAGGTGAACTCATACACTTATTACACTTATTATATGGCATGTTTCAATTCTTAGTAGAATTTTATTTGAAATTAGCCTTTGTGATTTGTCATAATAACATCGAGAATTTCAAATGCAATAACACAAACACTTATTTCATAATTGAAAAATTGGACAATAGTTTTTAGTTAGATACTATGTTTCAGTGCAACATATGGTTTTGCTAGAATCTATATAGCATAGTTTCTGTGAGAGGAGGATATGTGATTCATTAGTTAGCGCCATTTTTATTCCAGTTGTCTCTAATTGCACTATTTATTGAGAATTACACAGACTGCAATAGCCTCTGTACAGTACCTTATTCAGGGATACAATAAAACTAAATTCGATACTTATAACTACTTGTGTGATACAAGCAGACACAAATTTAACGAAGATAAAATTTGATTTTTAAGTGACAGGGTGAAAAATATATGGAAAAAAAAAGGGTTACTAGAAATTGTAGACCGCGTTGAACAAGGGTTGCTACAATTTGTAGACCGTGTTATATCGAAACTGCGTTGTATAAGTGCCGCGTTATACAAGGGTTACCTGTATTTGAATTCTGTAACTTGTTCTATTATTTTATTGTTAAGCATAATTTTGACATTTTGAATGGTTTCCACACATTGCCATAGTTTTGTTTTTGTTTCAGATATTTTCATTTTATATTTTTTGCTATTTCATTTAGATGGTTAGTTGCAATTTGGAGTTTATCTTCTGAGTTTGCAATTAGTATTTGATCATCTGCATAAAGTATCGTATTTAGTTGTTTATTATTTGTTAGTTTAATTCCATCTCAGTTGTTTTTCATTCTTTTAGGATTCTGTTTATATAAATGTTGAATAGGATTGTGGATAAGCCGCAACCTTGTCTTACTCCTTTATTTATAGTTATAGGTTCTGATAATGTTCCATCTTTGATTTTAGAACAATAAGCCTCATTTCCCATACATCAAAAATACTTATGAGAATCTTAACACGAAGAATTGCATCTAAGGTGGAAGAATTTCTTGGAGAAGATCAGTTTGGTTTCAGGAAGGGTAGGGGAACAAGAGATGCAATTGGACTGTTAAGAATAGTAAGTGAAAGAAGTTTGGAAGTGAATAAAGAAGTTAATATCTGTTATATAGATTTTGAAAAAGCTTTTGACTTTGTAAAATGGGATAAGATGGTGGAAGTAATGGAAAAGATTGGTATAGATTGGAATGACAGAAGGCTAATTATTTCACCATATATGGGACAAACTGCCATGGTGAGAGACCTATATATACATAATGGTACAACAGAACCAGGTATCATTGGACAAGGAGTAAGACAAGACTGTTCTCTGTCACCAGTTTTGTTTAACATGTATTCTGAAGCAATGTTAAAAGAAGCACTGGAGAATTTGGAAGCAGGAATAAAGATTGGAGGTAGACAGATATTTGTAATAAGATATGCAGATGACAAGGCATTATTATCAAATACTGAAACAGGACTACAACATCTGTTGAACAGATTACCGGAATCCTGTATCAATTATGGAATGAAAATTAACATAAGAAAAACAAAGGTAATGAAAATAACAAGGAAAGAGGCAAATATGGATATCAGAATAAATGGGGAAAAATTAAATCAAGTAAAGACATTTAAATATCTAGGAAGTGTTATTAGCAGTGATGGAAGATGCACAAGTGACATAAAAGCAAGAATAGCAATGAGAAGAGATGCCTTTAATAGAAAATGGAATTTATTCAGAAGTAAAATGGATAGAAACCTAAAGAAAAGACTAATAAAATGCAATGTGTGGAGTATTGCCCTCTATGCAGCTGAAACTTGGACATTGAAGAATGAAGAAATTAAGATTTTGGAAAGCTTTGAGATGTGGATTTGGAGAAGGATGGGAAAAATCAAATGGACAGATAAAATAACTAATGAAGAGGTCTTAAAAAGAGTAGAAGAAGTCTGTTAAGGAGGATAAAAAGAAGAAAGGGAAACTGGATCGCATATATTCTAAGAGGGAATGGAATCATCAGACATGCCATTGGAGGAAAAATAGATGGAAAAAGACCCAGAGGAAGAGTAAGGAAAACAATGCTAGATGACATGCTGAATGGAGACAGGTACACAACCTTGAAAGAGAAGGCTCAGAAAAGAAGAGAGTAGAAGAAAAGTTTTTGCTACTAAAAGAAGAACCTGCTCAATTGCAGAATACTCAAAAGAAGAAGAATGTTCCATCTGCAAATTTTTGTTTCTCTGTATAGACTTTTTATTGCTTTAATTTAGGAGGTATTCATTTTAGAAATTATGGACTTTATAACCGTGTTGTAACATGGTTGTAAAGTCCATAATTTCTAAAATGAATGCTGATCACCGTGCAACACTAAAAGAAAGGATAATTTAGAAGGCATCTTGTAATATTTTCCAGAGTAAATTTCTGTTCATGTTATCATATGCCTTTTCGTAGTCAATAAATAGAAGAAAAGTGGGCAGACTAAATTCTTTTTTTTTTCTATGATTCTTATCTTATGTAACCATTAAAAATAGTTTTTTAATAATATTTTTAATAATATTATTTAATTATTAATATTAATTTCTAGCACGTAGCAACAGTTTTTTAATTGTAAACCGCCGACTGCTGTATGCACCTTGTATTCCCATTCCTTTGATTTGATTGTTTCTACACACTGATAATGTACTGTTATTTTCAGTATGAAATGTCTGTACTTTCATTTCATTAAAGTTAATTACTGTGGTTATTGTGTAATGTTTTGTTTTAGGTCAGAAAGATTATTTTTCAAGTCAGCCATGGCTATGAACAGCCTCCTAACCTGAACAAGTATGGTTGCATTAATTTGCCAAATACTTGGGAGACTTATCTTAAGATCAACTCCTACATAGCTGTAATACTTCTTTTTTACAACATTAGAGGGCACCAAATTAGGACTTTAGGTCTTTTGTCCGTTATGATTTGAATTGTTTCACTTATTCATTGTCGCGTGTTAACTGTAACATGCAGGGTGCTCTGAAGATGCTAGTTTGAAATCTAGCAAAATATAAGCCAGTTAATAAACATCTTTTTTTATAATTTACTTGGTTTGGTGTTGTAATACTATTAAAATAAATTATGAATAATGTTCAATGATTCAGCCTGTCTGTTAGATTGTTTCCTATACCAGTGCCTCATGATCACTCTCACCAACCAGTGACAGAGTTGATAATTCATTAACAACCACATTCTATAAGGATATTATACAAATCCAATGCTCTAAATAACCTCATGGTGCTATCTTAAGCAGCATAAGGTTATTTAGAGCATAGCACCTTCGTAGCGCAATTGGAAGAACAACGGTACATTGCGCCCTTCGATTGGAATAGGCCTAAGTTCGATTCTCGTCGCGACAGGAGGAATCTTTATCTGGATGATTTCAATTGAAGGTGAGTTAGCCGATCTCATATGGAGGTAGTAGGGTTTTTCTCCCAGAAACTCGGGTTTTTCATCCCGCATACAGACAAATTGGCCCTTCAGAACACACGCAATTTACAGACAAAAAAATACTAGTTGTGGTAGTGGTGGAGGTGAGCGGTAGATGGCATTGATAGAGATGATTCGTAGTAGAGGTTCGGTGTAGTGGTTGAGACAGTTGTAGGTGTCCTCCCGCGATGAGCCTTCGGACTCCTTGGAGTCCGAAGGCTCATCGTGGGAAAAATTCACTCTCCTTCTTTCCATACACTATCTCCTCATTCTAATTAATATTCTTATAATTAAAATCTTCCATTTGGATGACATTCTTTTTACAATGCTCAACCAATTTGCCTAAACATTTCATAATCAGTATTCTCTACATTCCCAGGCTTATAACAGCATCTGGTTAGATATATCTAACAGGATACTGTTATCTCTTCTATTAATTTCAACTTCACATCAAACAGATCCAAAATCTTGCCATTTACTACCATTTTCAAGTGCAGCTGTTAGTGGACACATTAACAGCACATCCACCCCTCCTCTTTTTATCTTCCTGTTCCTCCAGAAAATTATATATCCCTCCATTTCTATTCCTGACAGTACATCAACCTGAGACAACTAAATTTTGCTTACAGCATTACCTTTGGGCTTACTAACTTAATGCAAGAAACTCAGCTCCCCTTATTGCTGATACTACTTAGAGTAGTGTTCAAATATAACAATTCTACTCTCATTATAATACAGCTATATCGCCTGCTTCAGTTTAGGAGTACCCCTGTTTAAATGTCATTGGCTATTTACTCATGGGTTCTTAGGGCATTATGAGTGTAGATGTACTAAAAAGTATATGTAGCTTAAGGAAATAGAAATTGCACATACCTTTTTCTGGGTGTTGTGGCTTTTCCTCTGTCTGCGATGTCGAGAACTGCAGAGTGTGTGTGTGTGTGGGGGGGTAGGCAGTTTGGTAGAATAAGTTAGAAAAACCCGGGTTTTTTTTTTTTTCGTAATATGTAGAAACATATACTTTTATATAGGGTGGGGAAAAAGTGAAAGGGTTAATTTTTTAAAATAGGGAGGGGGAAGGGGAAAGGTGGTTGACGGGGTGTGGACCGTTTCGACTATTCGTGGTCATCATCGGAACATATTGGGAAAGTGGAAGCCTTCCTCCTCCGCAGCAGGTCCGGATGGCTTCCAAGCATCCAAACTCCGCCAAGTACCTATCCCAATACTAGAAGATCTACTTAATCTCCTGATGTCCTGCAGAAGTATCCCTCCGTATCTACGACAGTCAAGAACTATATTCATACCAAAGAAGCTCACATCTCGTGCGACGCCAGGATCTTCTCTTCTTCAGCCGACCAGCGGGCCTTGACGCGATCGGTGCGGATGGCGGCATTGTGCTCGAGCGGATGTTTTGAGGCTCGATGCACGCCTAAGCCTACCGCGGTGGAGAAGGCCCGATCGCAGTCAGGGCAGATGAAGTGCCACAGGTCTTGAGGTGGCGGCTGGCCGGTGCAGACATGGTTTCTGCACGAGGTGACGGGGATGTCACAATCGGGGCAGCGTCGTTAGGCTTCCACTTTCCCAATATGTTCCGATGATGACCACGAATAGTCGAAACGGTCCACACCCCGTCAACCACCTTTCCCCTTCCCCCTCCCTATTTTAAAAAATTAACCCTTTCACTTTTTCCCCACCCTATATAAAAGTATATGTTTCTACATATTACGAAAAAAAAACCCGGGTTTTTCTAACTTATTCTACCAAACTGCCTACCCCCCCCACACACACACACTCTGCAGTTCTCGACATCGCAGACAGAGGAAAAGCCACAACACCCAGAAAAAGGTATGTGCAATTTCTATTTCCTTAAGCTACATATACTTTTTAGTACATCTACACTCATAATGCCCTAAGAACCCATGAGTAAATAAATGACATTTAAACAGGGGTACTCCTAAACTGAAGCAGGCGATATAGCTGTATTATAATAGTTTATAATGAGGAGTAACATGGGAGTTTTCCCAGAAATAATATACATAATTCTACTCTCTTTTTTGAGGCCATGCCACCAATACGTGCTCCAGATCATGTAGTATGCCTCTCTTTATTCTGGCCACTCCAATTTCCCTCTTCCTGATTCTGATTTTCATTTATATCTCTCTCGATGACCTTTCATCTTCCTCCTGTCCTTCCACAACCTGCTGCATAATCTCTCTCTCTGTCTTCTCTCTGTGATCTTTAGCTGCACAGTCTTTGTCTCTATTCTCTGCTTAGCAAACAACAATTTCTCCAAATGCCCAATGCCCAATCCATTTAAATTGACTCTATCAACCCTTCAGCCATTGGAACTTTCCTTCAAATTCACTCTGTATTTGAAGATGCAAAGCAAAGGACAAACTGAACGTCCTTTGCTTTGCACAACTCAGCCATCTTGCTATTTGTTATCTATACTCTCCTTCTCAAATCACTATTTGTGTGTATCTTAGTAGAAGTGGTGTTTACACTCCACAGTGCTATGTGGCTTGAAGAAAGACCTAAGTTCAATTCTAGTCACCAAGTGGTGGAGATTTTATAAATTTTGCAAATTATAGACCAACCAATATCTCAAGCATTGGTAAAACTACTGGAAAAATTGGTCAAAAAGAGAATTCAAGCATGGGTGAATAAAAATATAATACTGTCTGAGGGGCAACATGGCTTTTTAAAGTCAGTCATGCTTTAGTAATTTATTATCTTTTTTACAATAGAGTAACAGCAGCAGCATTGGATAAAGGAAATGGCTACACATGATGATTTTGCTAAGCCATTTGACAGAATACTGCAATATGGAATTCTGTTATGCAAATTAGAACAAATGGGGATGGATATAACACTGATTAAGTGGATAAGAGGGTGGCTGCTGGATAGATATCAAAAAGTGGTATACATAGAGGGGCAGAATCAAGGTGAAAACAGGTGACCGACCATGTGGTATACTGCATGGTTCGGTGTGAATTTTTGCTATTTAATTTGTGCATAAATGTAGAAAATAACCTGAAAGGAAATATGCAGTTGTTTGCTGATGATGTGAAATTAGGGGTAGAGTAATAGTTAATCACAGTGATGTGGAGAGCTTGTGGGACGATTTAAATAGGCTAACAGTATGGGCAAAAGATAATGGGTGTCAGTGTAATGTGGAGAAGAGTTTTGCATTTTGAGATAAATAGGTTACAGGCTGCATATCACATTGATGGCACTGTGCTCCAGGAAATAGATGAAAGTAGAGATTTAGACGTGATGGTAGATAGATAAAGTTTAAAAGACATATTGCTAAGGTAGCCCATAATATTACTTGGCTATTGAAGAACACATTAACAAGTAGAGATAAGGGAATTGTCATTCCTCTTTATAAGGCCTTGATACTTCCTCATCTGAATTACTGTGCTCAAGTCTGGTCTCCTGGGTTTCTTGGAGGATGAGGAAGTGGTGGAGAAGATTCAGAGGTTAGTGACTATGATGGGAGTGGTCTGTGGAATGTTCCCTTTGAAGAAAGATTGAGGGTGTGTGGATTCAGAAGTTGGTTGATATGAGAAAAAAGAGGGGATATGATAGAATCATTTAAGTTACTTAAATGATTCTGTTAATGGGTTCAAGGAGAGGTATGATAGATTGTGTGAATGGTTTGGGTCTCTCGAGATGAGTCTTTAGACTCCTTGAAAGTGCCCATACAATGATAATAATAATAATAATATCATGGCAATGCCTTAACCACTTTCCCAACAAAACTATTTATGCAAAAGTACTTTTTTGACTACTTCATTAAAAATTTATTTTTCTACTTAATCATTTTTTTTTCTTCACAGAACATTACAGCCAGTGTTATGTTTGACATTCTTGTAACAAAGAATCCTAATGGTAAAAAAAATATCCAACTCATTCATATGGTATTCATCAGCCTTCAACAATTGCAACTTCCCTTCAAATTCACTCCATGCATTCACAAACTGTACATCTTTTGCTTTGCATAATTCATCCATCTTACTATTCATTATATCTACTCTCCTTCTTAGCTGACTATAATTATATCTTGGCAACATCTTAACCACTTTCCCAATAAAACTATTTATGTAAATATGCAAGTACATTTTTGGCTATTTCATTTTTACAATTTTTATTCTACTTAACAGTTATTATTATTTTATTTTATTTTTATTTTTTTTCCCACAGAACCCTACAGACAGTGTTATGTCTAGACATTCTTATAGCAAAGAATCCTGATGGGTAAAGAAAAACCACACAAAAAACTCCATTTTCAAATTCAACTTTGTAAAATACATTAAACATATTTTGATTTCTGTTGATTAGTATGATTACATGAAATTTATCTGTTTTTGATACTAATTAGGAATCAATCATATGTTTTTGTATTATAGCATGTTACTGATATTTATTATATTACAAAAATAATAACAAGTTTTTTCCTCTTTTTGTTTATTTCCAGGTGCTGGTGAGTCAGGAAAAAGTACAATTGTTAAGCAAATGAGAATTTTGCATGTGAATGGCTTCAGTGAAGAGTAAGTAATTTGCTTTATTTATTATGGTCAGAGTTTATGACAATTTTTTTTTTTTCTCTTGAAGGTTACCATAAATTCATTTCTTGAAGATTGTCATAGATTTATTTCTTTAAAACTGATGATTAAACTAAATTTAACCATAGTTTAACCATCAGACTGACAATATTAAAATCAAGATTAATTTTGATAATGTTAGTTTCAGTTTAATTTAATAATATTCTAAGGTAAAGCCAGTGTCTTCATTAATTTTCATATCTTCTTGAAACGAGATTTCATAAGAAAATTCTGTACGCACATCTTTAAGACATTGCTGCATTACTCCATGTGTCATGGTTGTACATCTGGTGGTAAGGCTCATAACTATATTTTTTAAGGAATTACGATGTGATGTAATATCAGTTAAAGATCAGTACTATCAACATAAGAAGCGTGAATGGCAAAGAAATTGAGCTAGCTGAGGAATTAGATAAGTATCAGATCGACATAATAGGGGTGACTGAAACAAAAAAGACAAAAACTGGTGAGATCTTTCTGAGCAATAAATACAAAATGTTATATTCAGGCAATGACAATCAAGGAAAAGAAGGAGTAGCCATAGTATTCAACACAAAATACGAGGCTAATCTTCTTGAATGGCAGTCAGTCTCGAGTAGAGTAATGTGGGCAAATATGAAAATGGGGAACTGGACAATGAGACTTATTTGTGCCTATGGTCCCACAGAAGGTTCTACTAAGGTAGAAGCGGAGGAATTTTTGGAGGCTTTAGAAAAAGCAACTGATACAATGAAAAAGGAAAAGTTGGTCCTTGTTGGGGATCTAAATAGTAGAGTAGGAAATGATTGTGAGACATACAAAACTATTTTGGGAAAATTTGGAGAAAACAGCAAAGCTAATAATAATGGCAAATATCTGTTGGATTTCTGCTCAGGACATGGACTGGTCATTACTAACACCATGTTCCAACATAAAAATGTGCACAAATTCACATGGAGAGAAGAGGCAAGGAATAAGAAAAGTCTCATTGACTATGTTATTGTTGATAGTGATGTTTTCTCCCTTGTACAGGACACTAGAGTGTACAGAGGATTTGAAATTGGAAGTGATCACTATTTAGTCTTGAGCAGGATAAAATTGAATTTCATATTGAAAAGAATAACATGTAAGAAAGTTTTAAAGCGAATAAAAGTTGAGCAGCTCTCAGATGTGAACTGTAGACTAAAATACACAAATATTATTGAAGAAAAAATGAAAGAGTTTGAGAACAGGAATCAAACCTTGGAGATTCAGTGGCAAGCCTTAAAAAAGCCCTGATCGATTCAGCGAGAGAGGCATGTGGTGAAGTTGTCTGCAAGGATAGAAAAATTAGAACTCCATGGTGAACACAGGAAGTTAAAGAGGCAGTGAAGGAAAAGAAGAAAGCATATCAAAAGTTCCTGTCAAATAAGTCAGCTTGTGCTCTTAGAGAATATAGAGACAAATGCAAGAATGCTAAACACTGTGTAAAACTAGCTAAACAAAAGTCATGGGAGGACTTTGGCAAGAATATAGAAAATAAATATCAAGAAGGTGGCAAAATATTCTGGAGGTTGTTGAAGAAGCTTAGGAATGGAGGAAAGAGTGCTGTAAAAGGAGTTAGTAATGATAAAGGTGACATGAAAACAGGAGAAAAAGATATCCTTGAAGAAGTATGGAGTAATTACTTTGAAAAACTGCTAAATGAAACAAGCAGTGATGAGAGTGGTAAAAAAGTGTTCACAGTGGTAAAAAACACTGACCAGGCATGCAGTCAGGAATACATATCCATACTTGAAGTAGAAAAAGCCATCAAAGGCCTGAAATGTGGAAAGGCAGCAGGAATAGATGATATTCAACCAGAAATGCTGAAGTAAGGTGGTATAAGAGTCTTACAGTGGCTGCACTGCATAGTTCAGAAAGCCTGGAGAGAGGGACGAATTCCCGATGATTGGAGTAGAGCTCTCATAGTAGCCATATATAAAAAGGGAAATAAAACTGAATGTGAGAATTACAGAGGTATTTCCCTACTGAGTGTTCCTGGCAAGATCTATGCAAGTATACTTGAGAAACGGTTGAGAAGAATTGTGGAAGAAAAGCTTGGTGAAGAACAAGCTGGATTCAGGCAAAATAGAGGCTGTCAAGATCAGTTCTTCACTTTACGACAAATAGTCGAGAAAGCATGGGAATATAACAAAGATCTGTATTTAAGTTTTGTGTCGATCTGGAAAAGGTATATGACAAGGTGCCAAGAGAGAAGCTATTCAATACGTTAGTTATATGGTGTCAATGAGGCATTATATCAAGCAATACTTAGTCTTTATTTGAGTTGTAAGTCAGCAGTTAGAATTGAAGGAAGTACAGGAAGGTGGTTTAATGTTAAATCTGGTGTCAGACAAGGATGTACATTATCCCCTCTGTTATTCATTATCTATATGGATCACATTATGAAGGAAAGTGGTATTAAACATGATATCAAAATTGGAGATGTTAATATTAGCTCTTTGCTTTATGCGGATGATGTTATACGTCTAAATAAATCTGCTACAAGTCTGCAAGATTCTCTGACTAAAATTGAATTACTGTTGTAATAGATATGGTATGAAGGTCAGTAATAAAAAGACAAAGACAATGAAAATAGGCAGAATCATTGAAAATGTCAACTGTGTTGTGAATGGAGAACCTGAACAAGTAAAACATTTCAGCTAATTAGGCACGATTTTTAGTGAAGATGGTAAATTAAATATAGAAATAGACAACAGAATCAGCAAAGCTGGTATGGTGGTAAGTCAATTGAATAAATTGAAATGGAACAAAAGAGAAATTAGTTGGAAAACTAAGTTAGCTGTACACAAGACAGTGTTCGAACCAGTTTTAACTTATGGATCTGAGAGCTGAGCCACAAGTAAAATACTTCACCCAAGACTAGAGACCGCAGATATGAGAGTCCTGAGAAAGATTAGAGGCATGAACAGATGGCATCAATGGCAATATCATATTAAAAACGAGGATATTAGGAAAGAATTTGACATTGTCAGCATCCAGGAATGCTTAGCAGAGCTAATCTCAGGTGGTATGGTCACTTAAACAGAATGGGCGAAGAAAGATTAGCAAATCAAGTGTTCTCTGCCAGGTTGGCAGGAAAACGACCCAGAGGAAGACCAAGATATAGGTGGATTGATACGGTACAAAGTGCCTTAGACGATAGAAATATAAGATCTGATAATGTTGGAGTCTTGACAAGTAACAGACTGATTTGGAGGAAAATTGTAGATAGGAAGTTAGTAATGATGTAATTTTTTTCATGTATTACTATCATATCCTGTACACCCCTTTAGGGTACATGGCAGGAATTTGATGATGATGATGTAATATATATCAACTAAAATAAATTTAATTTAATGTATACCATCATCAGCCATAGTCCCTAGACCTCCAGGTGTTTTAAGTGGCTAGTATGTGTCCCTTGTACATATACTTGCTACTGAATTAGAAACCTTTATTCAGATGTATATAAATGTCATTTATGCAAAATACTTTGTCACGTGTGTCACCACTTGTTCCAAGCAACTATTTAAGAATGCTGCTGGTCAGTAATCATCAATAGTGTTGATCACAATTGGAAAAATAAAGGATCTTTCAGAGTTCGATAAAGGGCTTATTGTGGGTGCCCTTCTGGCTGGGGCTATGATGTTGAAAACAGCAGAACTGACTGGTTTCTCAAAAGGTCAGATATTCTAAGTGTTTAATCAGTGAAAAATTACCCATATTACTTCTCTAAGAGACAACTGTGGTCCTAAGAGTCTGTGAGGAATGAGATTTCAGTCATCTGAGAATTGTATGGACAAACAGAACATCCTGTGTGTGTAGCAATTGATCTAAGCATTTAATGAAGGCTATTCCTGACCCACATCTCACTAAACTCTGCGCAGGGCCTTGAAGAGGATCAGTATTGGTAGTTGCACGCTTTACGTTTCTAATTCAGTGGCCAGTATGTATAGTTGTAAACTATCCTTTTCCATCACTACAACCACTCAAGACTTGCTGACCATGCTTTGGACACCCACCATAGAATATGCTGGAAGAAAGCCACTATACTCCATTGCAGCAAATATATAAATGCGAAAGACCTTTTCCCAAATCTGCTTAAGAAACTACTCTAACCTAAGCACATTTGGTTGTATGAAACTGTATCAAATTTGGGAAGCTCTCATCCTCTGTACTTCAGCTCAACAGCCAGGGATGCCCAATTTAGCCCACTAGGACATAGGCACTATTTAGGACTTTAGGCCTACTCTCAGTTGACATGCTTCATCTTCATTACTTAGTTTAGTGCCTGCACACACACATATCTTATTATATTTTGTTACCTGATGATGGCAGTTTGACTTTGCTGAACTATTGGAAGTAGTTAATATATTACATTGGAATTTCCTTAAAAAACAGAGTTACATTCATGGTCGTCGAGTAAATTTTTTATTATTAGTTTGTCATCTCTATGGTCTTGGGACTCATTATTAGAGGTCCACACTACCAGTCATTCACACATTACCTCTAATACCTCATGTTAAATTAATTTATTGACCATACACCATCTGGCAACTTACCCTATTTGTATACTACTCTCCAAACAAATGATCTAGTCTCCATATCGCTGCTAACACTTATTCATCACATTGTTCTCTTCTCATATGGGATACTGAAACAGTGTGTGTGTGTCAGAGAGAGAAAGAGATTTGGTAAACTGATACGGCCATACTTGTTGAGGCTTTGGGGAATGTTTTAAAGCTACTGCTGATTCCAAAAACAGTCTCTCTCTCTCTCTGACATATAATAACTTCTGTGCAGCACTTTTGTGTTCTTCCATCATATCCTGTGTGCAGGGGTATCCAAAGTATAGTTTGCTAGTCCTGACTTGCCATAAGGATGGTGCTAAATGTAATTTTTTATGTCTCCAAGGCAGATGTCAACAGACCTTCCTGTCTGTCCATATTAAGCCAGGTCACAAGTACAGGGCACATTCTTATTAGTTCATCTAAGGACAGAGTCTGTCCTTAGATGAACTGATGAGGATTGCCAATTTGATATGTGGTTTAATGTGGTGAGGAGCTGATATTTATTAAAAACTCTGGATATCTTTTCATATGTGCCCTGAATGTATAAGATAGTAACATTCTTAATACATTGCCTGGTGTATTCGTCAAGGGGTGAGATTTGAGGGGGCATTGAGCATTTTTTTCTATTTTTTGGGCATTATAGCCATTGGTTAAAAAAAGTGTAAGGAAGATTGGTATAATGCTGAGTTCAGCAGTAGGAGCATTTTCATTGAAACCAATAGCTCTGACTATGAGTTTGTGTTTTTAGGATACCATTTTGTTGAGTTGGATGATGGTGGGATTGTTTGTGTAAATATTTTCTAGTATGTATAAGTTTTCTATAAATATAAAAAGATAATGAACCATTTCAAAGGCATGTGAATAACACATCTGGGAAGGACAGACAATTATTAGATTCCTTTTGCATTGTCTATAAAATTTATAGACAATGCAAAATTGTCTATAAATATTCATTGTTCATATAAAAAGTTTATATGAACAATTCATTGTTCATATAAAAAGCCAACACCCTAAACAGTGGAGTTTAGGTTGTTGGCTTTTTATATGAACTAAAAATGCATCTAAATGTCTTGTAAAAGAATGCATATAAATCTACTGTGATAATAAATCAAACAGAATATGAAAACAAAATGCACATTCTTTTGCAAGAATGTTATACATACAAAATCAAAGATTGTGATCCTGTTAGTATACAAAAGAAAAAGTTCATAAATTACAGAAGAAAGTCACTTCCTGACCTAAAGAAATGGTTAACAAACTCATGCCATTTAATATAAAGCCATCCAAAATATATGAATCACTAAAAATTCATAAACAAGACTCACCTCTACACTCAATCGTTGATAGTATAAACAGTTCTATATACAGACTTGCTAAACATTACTATCTAAATTGCTAAATTACTAGCCCTCCTCACAGATAATTCTTTCTCATTTGTAAAAAAAAATCTCTTCACTTAAAAAAGTATATTAAAAAACCATATTTAAAAAAAAAAAGTTCATATGATTAGTTTTGATACTATTTCATTATTCACTAATGTTCCATTAAATGAGACCCATCATCATCATTTTCCTGATATGTACCCTCATGCAGTGGTGTAGCTGGAACTTTTGCCACCTGGAGCAGGTCCTGAGTTTGCCACCCTTCTCAATACACACCAAAAATACTACAAAAAATCAAAACAACATATAGGGAAATAAATTAAAACACTATGTTTATGTTTAAAGTATTCTATAATGTATAATGCTGTGCATTATGGGAAGGGTCACTACCCACACTGGTTTCGACTTTTATTGAAAGTGGGAACCAGACCCAGAGGTGATACCAAGGTTGAAGCAATACAGAAGTCATATTTCCATATACCAGTTGCCAATTAATAAAAGGGTAAGCACCTTATTATTAAATTACTCTGAATTAGAGGAAGATGTTGGAAGTTTTTTCAGTGCAAACTTGGTTTGCTTACACTTGGATAAAGGATTAAACTAAATATATATCATTTATAGTTTATGTTTATTTTAGTTGTAAGTATAGTTGTTAAAAACTAATTATTAATTAAGTAATAAAAATTACTAAGTTAACATAAATAAAAGAATTGTTGAAAAATAAAATTGTGTCTCACGTGAAAGGTGCCGCCTGGGCTGGACTGCTCCCGCCCCCATTGCTACGCCATTGCCCTCATGGAATGGTCAGGTTACTATGACCACACTACATGATTAAGTTTATTATTAATCTCCTATCAACAATTTTCCTCCAAATCAATCTATTACTTGTGAGCACTCCAGTATTGTCATATCTAAACATTTCATGCTTCTAAGGCACTTCTGACTGAATCAATCCACCTTGGTCTGAGCCTTCCTTTCGGTGTCTTAACTGCCATCTTCGCATCAAACCTGTTTTGCTAACCTTTCTTCACCCATTCTGTTTAAGTGGGCATATCAAAGATGAGCTCTTCTGACACATTTTTGAATGCTAATAATGTCAAGTTCCTTTCTAAAATCTTCATTTTTAATATGATTCTGCCATTCATGCAATCAGTTCACTCCCTTAATTTTTCTCAGAACCCTCACATCTGTCATCACTAGTTTTTGATCAAGTACTTTATCTCTAACCCAACTCTCAGATCCATAACTTAAAACTGGTTGAAACACTGCCTTGTATACTGCTAGCTTGGTGTTTTAGCTAATTTCTCTGTTATTCCATATAAATTTATTCAGCTGGCTACCCACCCTTCTGTTGTCTGCAGGTTAAATCTATTTCCAGATTTAACCTGCCATCCATCTTCTCTAAAAACTGTGCCTAAACAGTTGAAATATTTTACTTGTTCTATAAGATCTCTATTCAGAATGCAGCGGAAGTTTTCTATTGTCCCGCCTACTTTCATAGTTTTGGTGTTTTTATTGCTGATTTTCATGTCAAATTTGTTACAGCCATATTCAGCTCAGTTAGTAAATCCTGGTAACTACTTGCACTAGATGTATTTAGGAGTACAACATTATCTGCATAAAGCAGAGAGCTGAGTTTGACATCTCCAATTCTAATATCAAGCTTCATGCCACTTTCTATCATAATGTGATCCATGTAGATGAATAAATAAGAGTGGAGATATTGTGCATCCTTGTCTTACACCTGATTTTACATCAAACCATCTTTCTGTATTTCCTTCAATTCTATCTGCTGAATGACAACTTAAATATAAAGGGTGTACTACTCTGTATAATGATCCACTTACCTCAAATAATTTAATGTTTTGAAAAGCTTTTTTTTTCTGGGCACCTTGTTGTATGCCTTTTCCAGATCTACAAAACTTAATTACATATTATTATTATTATTATTATTATTACGGGCAACTCCAGGGAGTCCTTAGACTCATCGAGAGAGGCCCCAAATCATATTCATCACAACTATTCGACATTCATACAGTATCTATCATACCTTGCCTTAAACTCAATCACTGTCACAGCATCCACCACAGACTCTGGCAGCCCATTCCACTCATTCACCACTCTAAAAGTAAAGAATCCAGCTCTAACACCCTTACTAACCACTCTTTTGCCCAGTTTCCATGGATGTCCCCTAGTCCTCCCACAACCAGCCCTGTTCTCAAAAATATCTTCTGAATTAATTTTATAGAAACCCTTCAGTAATTTGAATGTCTCAATCATATCTCCCCTCCTCCGCCTATCAACCAATTTTTGCAACCCACAAATCCTCAACCTGTTCTCATAAGGTTCATTCCACAGACCTACTATCATCTTGGTCACTCGCCTCTGGATCCTCTCCACCTCCTCCCCATCAAGAAGAAACCTAGGTGACCAAATCTGGCCACAGTAGTCGAGATGGGGGTCTTATCAAGGCTCGATACAGAGGAACAATAACCTGCTTGTCTCTGCTTGTCAATGTATTCTTCAGCAACCAAGTGATTTGATGAGCTGATTTAGCCACTTTTGCAATGTGCCCCCTAAACTTCAACTCCTTTTCCACCAACACTCCTAAATCTCGTGCCTCATCAATTTCCTGGAGTACAGTTCCACCAATGTATTAAACTGCTGCTAATCTTTTCATCCCAAAATGTTTAACCTTACATTTTGCCACATTAAATTGACATCCATTCTCCTTAGCCCAGATCTCCAATCTATCCAAATCATCTTGCAAAATTTTGACATCATCTGCATTCACTATTGCCCTACCCAACTTTTGCATCATCCGAAAACAAATGAACTGTTCCTCTCAGATCCTTTCCTATATCATTAATGAACAAATTAAACAGCAGTGGTCCAAGAACAGATCCTTGTGGCACACCACTAGTCAAAGGCCGTCTTGTGGACTCTACTCCTGAATAAACCACTCTCTGATATCTCTCCGTCAACCACTCTCCTATCCATCTCACCAACCCTATATCCATCCCCATATGCTGCAATTTATTGATTAGAATTCCATGTGGAATCCTGTCAAAGGCCTTAGCAAGGAGTAGAATCACTGTAAACCCATTACCCTTATCCAGTTCAGCCGTCACTGTGTTATAATACATGAGCAAGTTACTCAGGCATGACCTACCTTTCACAAAACCATGCTGTCCCTGATACAGTATCCCATTTTCATCTATCCAATCTTGTATTTTCCTCTTGACTATTTTCTCCAAGACCTTGATAATGATTCCTGTTATGCTGATTGGCCGGTAATTTTCAACAGCAGCCTTGGAACCACCTTTATGCAGCGGAACTATTTACCCCTCTTTCCAGCCCCTTCGGACTGACCCAGACCCGAGGCTCAAATTAAACAAAATGGTCAAGGGCACTGACAATTCTTTAGCCGCTTTGCGTACGACACGAGCTGGTATACCATCCAATCCCACAGATGTATTGACATTGAGGTTCTGTAATAGACTAGTTACCTCTACTTCATTCGTCATAATTCCAGTATAAGCTGTTGGTTCTTCCATTCCTGTAATGTTACCACCTGGATGATATACTCTTGCAAAGTGCTCGCGCAGTAATTCCACTATATCAACTGATTCGGTTACCTCCCTACCCTCAGCAATTTTTAAAATCATTCTGCCATGAGCATTTTTCCTTTTACTTGCAACATATTGAAAAAACTGTTTGGGATTCTCTTTAGCCTGCATGGCCAATTTTCTTTCGTAATCCGCTTTTACTTTTCTTACCACCCTTGTTACATCCTGGCCTGAGCTTTATACTGTTCCTGTGCCTGCTGGTCACCTTTCCCCTTAAATTCCCTCCACAATTGTTTCTTTTTTTTGCAGCTCAAGCTTAATAATGTTATTCATCCATTTAACCCCTACTTGATTTATTATTCGGACTCTTGGTATACATCAACCATTACCTCCTGCAAACACTTCTTAACCACCTCCCATGCACTATCAACATCCAGCCCTTGCAGTTTTACATGCCATGGCATGGAGCCAAGCACACTCCTAAGCTTGTCATACTTACCAGCCCAGTAATTCCAAATGTACCCTGGCTTAATTGTAAATTCCACTCCTTTAGCCACCTCCCAAGTCATGACCTTATGGTCAGTCTCACCAGTTGGGGGCAACATGGTCATGTTCGTTACAGCCACATTCTCAGTTGCAGTTACTAGGTCAAGCACTCTCTGCCCCCTGGTATTTTCCACTACATGCTGTCGCAGATAGTTGTCCCTTAATAACCGCATAAAATCCAATTCCTTCCTCCCATGTGCCCTCTCCTCTTTCCAGTGAATGTTACCATAATTGAAATCACCCATAATAATTACCCTCCTTCCACTCATTTCTTCTATTTGCCTATGCATACTATCCTCACCATCTATTCTATCACCTGGTCTATAGCAGCACCCAATTGTATATTTTGTTCTGCTAGATTCTATCTCATACCAAACAGCCTCAAATGTGCTCTTTTCTGTATCCTGCAGTTCAACTTCTATACTCCTTGGCTGCAACTCATCAGCTATCATCAATAACACTCCTCCCCCCTTTTTTATTCTCCCTGTCACTCCTGAACATGCTATACCTGTCGCATTCAATCCCACTAGCTTTATCATCTTCTGTCAGCCATGTTTCACTAATACCAACAACTTGTGGCCTGGAAGTGCCAACCAAGGCCAAAAACTTTTCTTTCTTGTTCCTAATACTCCTAGCATTAGTGTACATGAATTGCAGAAGCCATTAGTCCCATCCCTACTTTGATGCCTTATACTAACTATCCCATTCTGATTTGTTGTCCTTCTTACTCGCTCGGGCATATTATACTCATTCATACACTCAACTGCCTCCCTAAAGTCTGCATATCTACTCCCCCCCCCCCTTTAATAAATCTAGTTTCCCTGAGTCTGTACATCCACTTCCACATCATTCATCAACACTTTTTCAAGCCTCTGTACACCAACTCCATTCAAATGTAACCCATCCATCTTATATAAATCCTTTCGCCCATCAAACTCACTCCACACATCCACAAATTCCACACCACTCTCCATGCATAACCCACGCATAAAGTCATTGGCAATTATGGCCCTCCTTCTAAACACTTCACTGTCATACCGAGGTAAAATACTCACCATCCTAACTCTCTCGCTCTTCTTTTTTGCTACCTCAAGTAATTCCCTCACATCCTCTATCATTTCCATTTTGTCTTCTTTCAAATCATTTGTTCCTGCCACAATTATCATCTCTTTCACCCTCTGTTTTTGCACTTGAATAGATTCGCTGACGTCCTTTATGTTCGCACCCAGCTGGTACGATTTCATCAAACTCTCAACTATCACACCTCTTAATAGCGAATCCCCATACAGCACTCGCTCCTTCATTTTATTGATGTTTACGAACATTCTATTATTTTTCGTAATAGACTTTCGCCATTTATTAGTTGGTACATTCAGCACACATTTTTCCATATGCTCCAGTTACCTTTTTGCTCTGTGTATCGCTCCACTCAACCTTGCGATTTCACTGCTCGCATTTATCTCACCATTTTCATTATCAATCAAATCATCCATTCGTTCTGTATTTCTACCTTCATTTACACTTTCAACGACGCTCTCACACCTATCTGGCACTACCTCGCAATTCCCTATCACACCGCCATTTTTTTCATTCTGACTATCGTTAACGATATCACTCTCGCCACCCGAAACACGCTTGAAATCCTCATTTACACTTTCTGCACATATTAACTCCACTATCACCATCTAACCAGACTCCCACCACTCTTCGCAAAGCATACATCTCACAGACAGCACATTGCATAAACTCATTTACATCAAAAAACTCTTAAACAAACATGGCGACCTGGCTGCCATTTTTTTTTTATTGGTGTCATATGTACGCTATCTTATCTTAAAAATAATAATTAAAATAACACAGAAAGCACATAAAAATCGCACAGACACACCAAGAAACAAAAAGCAAACAATACTACGTAAAATTCTAGTAAAATTGCCAATGATAACACAAAATACTACTAATCTTTTCAGGAGCTCTCAACAAGCTGGCGATCTTATCAGTGTAACACCTATCGACTCGATATCCTCGTCATATTCGCACGATTTCAACTATTTGTCTTCAAGTGAAAATCTGATCTTGACATCCTCTATTTGGAATGAACCTAGCTTGTTCTTCTCTGAGTTTCTCTTCCACAATCTTTCTCAACCTCTTTTCAAGTATGCTTGCATAAATCTTACCTGGAACACTTAGTAGAGAAATTCTTCTGTAATTCTCACATTCAGTTCTATTCCCTTTTTTCATAGATGGCTATGAGAGCTTTTACTCCAGTCGTTGGGAATTTGATCTTCTGATAAGGTCCTCTGAATTATGCAATGTAGCCACTGCAAAACGTTTGTACCTCCATACTTAAGCATTCTTGTCAAATATCATCTACTCCATCTGCCTCTCCACATTTCAAGTTTTTGACAGCTTTTTCTACCTCAAATATTGATATATATATACTCCTCTTTGCATTTCTGTTGAAAATTTTCTGCTGTGGTTCTGTCACTGCTTGATTCATTTAACAGTCTTTCAGTGTAATTACTCCAAACATCTAGGATTCCTTGTCTTCAGTTTCATATCATTGTTATATATTTCATATCATCTTTGATTCCTTTACAGTAACTCTTTCCTCCATTTCTAAGCTTCTTCAATAGCCTCCAGAATATTTTGCCACCTTCCTAATATTTATTTTCTATATTCTTACCAGAGCCTCTGTAGCTAAGTTGGTAGAGACTAGGGGTGGAGAACATCTGGCCTGCGGGCCATATAAGGCCCGCAAAATCATTTGGCCTGGCCCTGCCAAGGCAACCACAGGCGGGACTCAAAATTCAATAAATCTAGATTATTTTTTCATAGCAACATAAATTTATGTTAAGTGAATCATAATAATGACGTAAATTTTGAGGGACAAGCAAGGAACGTCCATTACGGGATAGACAGGACACATACGAGCACATGATGGGACAGACACATGTGCTTCTTGTCGGCTGCTGCAGTAGCTGACGAGAAGACCTCAAGAGTCGAACGTTGGATATGTTCCAAATCCAAGATGCAGGATTAGAACAGCAATCAAAGCAAAATAATCGCATTGCTGGCGACACACACATACACTGGATAGTTATTAAAACTTAAGTGGTGTGACATCCTGCAAATGGTGACTGCAAAGAAAAGAAAAGCAGAGTGTTGATCTTTCCAAGAGAAATGGACAAATGATTATTTTTTTATTGAAGTCATAGGCAAACCTGTATGCCTAGTTTGTGGCAGTGCATTAGCAGTAATGAAAAAAGCCAATATGGAGCATCATTACAGCTCAAAACATGCTAAATTCAATGAATTGGGAGGCCAAAAATTCATCTGGATAAAATGTGCTCTTCAGCAGAGTTTGGAATCACAACAAGCTGCTTTCACTAGGCCTCATTGTGACAGAGACAGTGTTATTCAGATGAGTTATGTAGTGAGTGAGCTAATCGCAAAGAAGCTGAGGCCTCATGTAGAGGGAGAGTTTGTGAAAGTGTGCCTGGTGGCTGCTGCAGAGTTGTTAGCACCAGACAAAGTAAAATTGTTTCAGAGTGTTAGTTTTCTCGGATAACCATCTCAGATTGGATTACTGACTTAGCACAAGATATTGAAAAAACATTGAAGGATTCTGCAGGAGATTTCCAATTTTTCTCTCTGGCTTGTGACGAGACAACGGACATAACAAATACTGCTCAGCTGGCCATTTCCGTTCGTGGGATAACTGCAGACATGCAAGAGGAACTGCTGTCACTGGAAACCATGCATGGCATTACAAGAGGTGAGGACTTGTTTGAGAGACTTGTTTTATCAATAAAAAACTTGAGCTAGCATTTGAAAAGTTAAGTGGCCTTACTACAGATGGAGCTCCAGCCATGGTTGACTCGCAAAAAGGGTTAATTGCATTTGTCAAGAAAGAACTGAATCATCTCAGTCTTGATCCAAGTGATATAATTATACGCCACTGCATCATGCATCAAGAAAGTCTCTGTGCACAGTCATTGCGGCTCAACAATGTGATGTCAACATTAGTGTCGCACATTAATGATGGATTTAACAGCTGCCAGTTTAAGGAGTTTAAAGTCCTTGTTTATCACTGTGAAGTGATAAACAAGGGAACATGCTCATGAGGTTTTACGAACTGCGGGATGAAATCAAGCAGTTCATGGAGATGAAGGGAAAAACTTGTCAGGGAACTCAATGATAGCAAGTGGCTGTGTGATCTAGCGTTCATGGTGGACATTACCAAGTACCTCTCAGAGCTGATCATCAAGCTTCAGGGGCCCAACCAGCTCTCAGCTCACTGCTTTCAAACATGAAATCATTTGAAGCTAAATTGAGGCTGTGGAAAGTGCAACTTGAAAGGAATAACACAGCCTCACTCTGGAAGGACAAAAGCCTTCTACGACACTTGAATATGCTGGTGAATGTGCAAAACTAATTGAAACATTTAATGAAAGATCCAAAGATATGAAAAGTAAATAAATGGAATTGAATATCTTTGCTACACCGTTCAATGTGGAACCAACTGATGTGCCTGATAACCTACAACACGAAATTATTCGGCTACAAAGCAATGATGAGCTGAAAGCTAGGTACAACAACCTCCCACTACTTCAGTTCTATAAACGTTACATAAGCAATGATGAATTTCCCACTTTGAGGAGACATGCATTGAAATATGCATCTGTGTTTGGAACAAATTACTGCTGTGAGCAGTTCTTTTCAAAACTTACCATCGCAAAGAGCCGACTGCACTCCAGACTGACCGACGCAAACCTGGAAAAGCAGTTGCGAGTATCAACATCATCAATACCAGCTAACATCACACACACACACCTCACCAAAGAGAAGCAGTTCCAGCCATCACATTAGAGATGAGTTAATTAAATGTTTGACCAAATATAGCAGGCTAATTTTTAAGTTTATAATTCTGTATGGCCCTCAAATGATGTTATAAATATCCAAATGGCCCTTGGCAGGAAAAAGGTTCTCCACACTTGGTATAGACAAAGACCTTCGGTCAGAAAGACATGGGTTCGATTTCCATCTATGACGTGAGAGACCTTTATCAGGTCTCTTCTGACTAAAGGTGAGTTAGCTGGTCTCGTATGGAGGTAGAGGGTTTTTTCACCCTGAAACTCGTGTTTTTCATCCCTCAGAACTGGCAAACTGGCCCTGGGCACACACACACGGATTACAGCCATAAATACTTGCCCTTAGAGGTGCAGCAGAGGAGTGATGAGCCAGCTGCATTAATTCATCTTAAACCCCTCCTCATTGGTGTGTGGGGGTCAGAACTCAACCTGCCCTAAGGGTGGATGAGAGGAGTAGGGAATATTCTTACCAAAGTCTTCTCATGACTTTTGTTTAGCTACTTTTACACACAGCTTAGCTCCCTTGCATTTTTCTCTGTATTCTTTTAGGGCATTCGCACTTATTTGCTGGGAACTTTTGGTATGATTTCTTCTTTTCAAAGACTGCTTCTTTAACTTCTTGTGTCCACCATGGCATTGTTATGTTTCTATCCTTGCAGACAACTTCACGACACACCTTCCTAGCTGAATCACTCAATGTCTTCTTCAGAGTTTGCCACTGAGACTTCAAGGTTTGGTTCTTGTTTTCAATTTGTTTAATTTTTTCTTCAATAATACTTGTATAATTGACTCTACAATTTACTTGTAAAAGCTGCTCAACTTTAATTATTTTTAAAACCGTCTTACATACTGTTCTTTTCAATGTGATATCCATTTTTATCCTGCTTAGTAACTAAGTAATGGTCTCTTCCAATTTCAAATCCTCTCTACACTCTCGTATCATGAATGAGCATGAAGATATCACTAACAATAGCGTAGTCAAAGATGCTTTTCATATTTCTTGTGTCTTCTTTCCATGTGAACTTGTGCACATCTTTATGTTGAAATGTGTTAGTAATGACTAGTCCAGTAAATACTTACCATTATTATTAGCTTTGCCTTTTTCTCCAAATTTTCCCCAAATGTTCCTATATGCCTGGTGGGATTTATTCCTTACTCTGCTGTTCATATCTCCAACAAGGATCACTTTTTCCATTTTCTTTGTCAGCTGTCTGTTCTAATGACTCAAAAAATTTCCCAACTTCTTCTTTTTAAGAACCTTCTGTGGGACCATAGGCATAAATAGGTTTCATTGTCCATGTCTCCATTTTGAAGTTTGCCCTCATAACTGTACTGTATTTGAAACTGCCTTCCAGTCAAGAATTTTATTTTCATGTTTGGTGTTGAATGGTAACGTTACTCCTTCCTTATTAAAGCCCCCCCCACCCCCACGAAATATTTGAATTATTTAAATGTACAGTTCCTTCTAATGAAAAGGAAAAATATATTCTCTCCCCCCCCTCCTACCAATTTCTACATAGAATACTTTGGCTACACTATGTTGATGTGTTTGCTATTTGGCCACATGGTTCAGACATGCTAGATACATTTTTGGTGTATTTAAATACTAGCACACTAAAATCCACTTCACAATGAAAAGTAATCTAATAATTGTCTTCCCTTCTTAGGTACACTAGTCACACACCTTTGAAATGGTTCATTATCTTTTTATATTTATATGATACCTACACATACAGGAAAATATTTGCACAAACAATCACACCATCATCCAGCTCAACAAGATATCCAAAAAACACTAACTCGCAGAGCCAGAGCTGTTTGTTCCAGTGATAATGCTCCTACCACTGTACTCACCTACCTTTGCCACACTTTTTTTTTTTTTTTTTTTTTTATCCAGTGGCTATAAACTTCAAAAAAATATTCAGTACCTCCTCCCCCTCCAAAAAATATTCTCTCCCTTCCCTGATATAATAGACCACAGCAAAATTGTTACCCCATACATTCATATCTGAAAAGATATCTAGACATAGATAGGCAGCCTGTTGCATCTGCTTTGGAGAACATGAAAAACACATTCAGCACCATCATTATGGTAAGTTGGAACTAGCAGACCATGTCTTGGATCCCCTTCACACAGGAAAAAAACAAAAGTGCTACACAGAGGTCATTATATGTCAGAGAGACTGCTTTTGGAATCAGCAGCAGCTTTAAAACATTCCTCAAACTTATATGACTGCATCAATTTACAAAAAGCGGGGAGAAAGTCATTTTAAGATCAAATTAATACTTGTCAATCTCTTGCTCTGTATCCAACAATAGATCGCACCAATTAGGACTTTAGTTTTTTGTATTGTCTGTTACAATTTTAAACTGTTGCTGCTTACATACTATGACCTGTTTTGTACTGTATAGATTCCAGTTATAACACCAGTGAAATATCAGCAAATAAATAAATAAATATTGATTATTTTCTAATAGCCTGTGTAGCTCAGTAGAAGTGGCATTTGCACTCTACAGCACTTGACCGCATGAAGAAAGGATTTGATGGTTCAAATCTAGTTGTCGACTAGAGGAAATTTTTCTAAGCCTTTTTTCACCCGGTTCCCGAGTTAGTCGATCTCTGGCATGGGCTAGCGGGTTTTTCTCCCGGAAACTCGGGTTTTCCGTCCCGTAAACTCAAGAAAATCGCTGTCGAATCCACACTATTTTCAGACATTAAAAATATTGTGTTAGGGTTAGAGACCACGAGATGGCGGCACTAGCTTGCCACCTTCTTCACTGCATACCGATGAATCAGTGATAGCCCTGGGCCAGCTATCTCTCTGATTGGCTATCAGTGGAGATTGAACTGTCCACTCAGTCTCCAAAAGTTAGATAGGGTAAACGGCCCCGCCTACTCCCTATATGGGAACAGCATAGGCGTTAGCTGATTTTTTTTTTTGATATATATTAAATTAAATAATTAAATATATAGCAAGCCTGTGTAGCTCAGTAGAAGTGGCATTTGCACTCTATGGCATTTGACCACATGAAGAAAGACTTGTGTTCGAATCTAGTCGCCGAGAGGAACTTTTTCTAACCCTTTTTTCGACCGGTTCTTGAGTTAGCCCATCTCTGGTACGGGCAAGCGGGTTTTTTCTCGCAGAAATTCGAGTTTTTCGTCTGTAAACTTAAGAAAATCAGCCATTGAACCCAGACTATTTTCAGATATTAAAAATATTGTGTTAGTGTTAAGGACCACAAGATGGCTGCACTTGTTAGCTGCCTTCTTCACTGCATACTGATTAATTAGTGATAGCCTTGGGACAGCTATCTCTGATTGGCTACCAGTGGAGATTGAACTGCCCATTCAGTCCTAAAAAAAAGTTAGGGCTAAAATGGCTTCACCTACTCCCTATACGGGAACAAAAAGGCGTTAGCTGATTCTAATTATTTTCTTATTATTCCAGTGTTGTGAATTAAAACTGTTAAAAATCTGAACATCACAACCTTTAATACATTCTTATAACGAGTATGCTAGAGACCTGTGATAATCTTGAATACTGACCTCCACAACTTTCTTAAAAAAAAACAAAAAACAGATTATATCAAGACTCTATAAAGAGTGACCTCTTATGCATATCATAAGTTTGTTTTGCATTATTCAGGTGATTTGATCCTTTGTGCTATTTTGCCTGCTTTCAAAATGTAGCCATTAATCTTCAACTCTCTGTCTGCCATTACTCCTAAATTTCTATTCTTGTTGGTTTCTTGCATTGCACTCCTATTACTGTAACACACAACTAGTAATCTTTTCAGCTCAAAGTGCATGACATCCCTACACCAAACTGTCAACCATTATCCTTTGCATTATCCTGAAGAATCACCTTCACTTTCCTCAAATTATCCTTGATGTTATCAATGTGCACATTAAACAGAAGTGGTCCACAAGAACCAAACAGAAGTGGTATCACAAGAACAAAATGCATTGGCATGCTGCTGGTCACTTGCCTTCTAGATTGTGCTCCACCCTATACTACATCTTTGATGTCCTTTTTATCTGTGTCACCATCTTCATTTATAATAAATTTCAATGCATATTCAGCCAAGTACATTTGCAAACTCCAGCACTATCATGTTTTAGCCATTTCCTTTATCTTGTTCATATGTCACTATTATAAAAATTGAGTACATTACCAGGGCAGGAGCTGTCTTTCACAAATATGTGCTCCCCTCCCTTCTCACATTTCTGTCTGCCCATTATTTTTTTTGAATTTGGATTTTAATCAACTCTTCTGACACCTTAATTACCACTCCCAAGATACTGACTGGCCTATAATTTGTCACTTCTGTATACTTATGCTAATTTTTGTGGAGCTTTCTTTATCTAAAGTTCACACATTTTTAGCCAGTCTATAACTCTGCAAAATGCTCCCAATGCACAAGATCACAGTAAAACTGATTAGTGTCTCATATATTCAGTGCCTGAAAAGTTATCCAGAGTAACAAATATAAGTTCCACATAACATTAAAACCATATATCAACTAGCAATCCTCATTTATCCTGAGGACAAACTCAATCCTTTATAATATCCAGGAGTGTATGAAGTGCTCTGTGCTTGTGACCTGGCTTACTTGCTGGCAGACAGACAGGAAGATATGTTGATATCTGCCTTAGAGAACATCAAGTACATCACTGCTATCATTATGGGAAGTTGGGACTAGCAGACCATGCTTTGGATATCCTTTCACACAAGATTAAATTTTAAAAACTACAGTTCTACATGGAGGTCATTACAAATTGGAAAGACTGTTTTTGGAGTCATTAGCAGCTATGAAATATTCCCCATATCTCAACAGTTATGGCTGTATCAATTTGCCAAAAATTTGGGAGATATAGTCTGACCACAGAAGCGAAAGCTATCATTGGCAGACTGCCAAGAAGAGTCAATTCATGTTGAAGGGGAGGAAGAAATAAGGTGATGTACGAATTGGTCACCAACACGCAAAATCACGTGCTTTATACGTAAAATTTTAAAAAACCTCCTATAAAATTCTATATATCAATTCCATCATCCTTTCAAAAATTAGCCATTGTATAATATTTTTCGAAATAGGGTAGACACAGAACAACTCAAACATTTGTTACAGATATGTGCTCTTTCATTTTGGCAAATGTGAGTGTTTGAATACACACATGGCAATACCCAGTGGGATTTTTCTTTGGAAGTCACCTCCCAATCATGGTTCAGGAAGAACCAAGATTGGGAGGTGCCTTCCTTTCGATCTAAGGGAATGGTCACTAGGTGCAGTACATCTGATTTTAGTGGTTGTTCTCAGTTTGTCGAAGTTTTGAAGATTTTCTGTTTTGAAATTCAGTTGAAAATTTGCAAATATGTTTTTTTCCTGTTTTTACTGTATACAGTGTCTGAGGATTTAGTGCTGTTATTTGCAGAAGGTGAAAACATTCAGCAGAACTATTCATGTCTGATCAGTCATATGCATGTGTTATTCTTATTGTATTTTGTTATACAGTCAGAGTGTCATTATTATCTGATTAGTCTGTCTCTGTTTCTTGATGATTTCTTGCAACTTTCATGACTTGTGGTTAGTATGAACACTTCCTGCTATTTTTACTATTCCTAGGAATATATGAAAAAATGTGATATCTCAACCAGGAGATTTCTTCTGCCTTGTGCACTGGAACAAATATTTTCATCAAGATAGTATATGAAGACAGAGTAATCCTTGAGTTGTTCTCAGTTTTTGGAAGTTTTGAAGATTTTCTATTTTAAAATTCAGTTGAACTGAATTATATTTGTAATAGATGTCACTACATGCTCGCAGAATTCAAATGCGATGTCAAATTACTTGAGCTTAGCAAGGATGCCATTTTTAAGCTGCTTAAGATAATTCAAACTTAGCAGTGAAAAGGTTAAACCTGATATTAAAGGTTACATTTCTGATATTCAAATAGAAGATTATTAAGCTTAGTTCTTTATGCAGATATTATTATCCTCCTAAATCTGCTGCAAGTTTCCAAGACGTTTGTCATATTAAATAATTGTTATATCAAATCCGTAATGAAAATCAACATAAAATATTAAGCTGCGAAAATAGGAAGGAAAATAGAACATGTTAAATGTATTTGCAGCAGCAAACCTTTAGAACAAGTTGCACATTTTAGCTATTTAGGTGCAATGTTTAATAAAGCTTACAAAAATGGATATAAACACTTTTTTCATTTTTTGTAAAAATTAGGTGTTAGTACTTATTCTTTGCTAGCAGGAAACATTAAAAATTAATAAGTATATGAAAATGAAGCTTCTTCTTTTTTTTTCTTAATCCTCCTTTCTTCTACCTATTACAGTGTCGAGGTAGGTATGTATTCTTATAACCGCAACCATACTTGGAGGATAAAGTGGTTAGCCTTAGCCCTATGCCTCCGAGTGTGTCCTATGTCTGTAGATGTGTGTGATCATGGGGCCAGTTTACCTGTTCTGGAGAACAAAAAAACTGAGTTTCTGGGCAACCCCCCCCCTCTCCCTACCTCCATATAAGACCAGCTAACTCACATTGAAAGAGACCAGATAAAGGTTCCTCATCTTATGGACAGGAATCACACCCAAGTCTTTCTGACCAAAGGGCTTCATCTATACCAACTGAGCTACAGAGGCTCTGAAAATAAAGCTACAAAACTTATTTACTAATATTTTTAGTTAACTTTTACTAATATTTTAGTAAAATGTATATGATGATTTTTAATAAAAATTTTATATACCAAATATGAAAAAAAAGGTTTTATATAACAAATATCTTATCAAAAGATGTATTAAAAATGTAAATTTCATTAAATAACCAAGTTTATTTGAATACTTGGTAAATGTATAAAAAAATTCCTGAATATTACAAATTTCTAAATGTATGCATCGTAACCAGCATCTTTATTAATGTTGACAGCATGTGACCAAAGACATTGTGTACATCCCAAAATATAGATATAGATATATCTGGATATGTATTATCTGGATTTTGAAAATTTTAATTTAGATATTATCTGGATATAGATAATAAAATAAGTGAGGCTTGTATGGCAGAAAGCTGGATGAATAAATTTCCATAGTACAAGAGACATCAACCAAAAGACCAAGCTGACAGTATACAAGCGTATTCAAACTAGTCTTAGCATGCAGATTGAAGAGCTTAAAAATAAAGAATATGACCAAAGACACTTTTGAACATAAGATTTCCAGACCAAAGATAACATTTTGAGGAAAATTAGGGGATCCAGCAGATTGCATCTGCTATTTGACTTGTTTTCTTCCATGAAATTGTTTTTATTTTTTATTTTTATAACTTCCACTTTTTCCTGGGTTTGCTATCATCATATCAGATGGTTTCCTCATTGGCTCCTTCCAAACATGTTGCCATTTAAGATGATTTTATTCTCATAAACATTTACATATCTGTCCTTTCCAGCTAATCTTATTTCATTCTTAGTTGCTTTTTACAGCTAGGTTTAGTGAAACTTTTAAGTTCAAGAATGAAAGCCATGTGTGTATGTGTGAAAGATTATTAACTAGTGATTAAGCTGAGGGGAATAAGAAACTGTGAATAATCATAGCAGTGGCATTGTGGAGTTAATGACACAGAATATTGTGGGTTTAGAAAGCATCTAGTAAGATTAAGAACATTCCAACGTGTGTCCAATTCTAATATTATGTACATTCACATTTGTGAATTACATAATATTAGCTGGAACAGCATAAGCTAAAAGTATCAGGAACAAGAGGAAAGGTTTCTTGTCATGAAAATGTTCTGGAAAATTATAGGCATTAATGAGAATTGGCTGATTCTATGAGTATTTTGATAAAGCAGTCATTTTCTTCATAGTAACTGCATCTGCTTATATTCATAAGCCATGCTTATAACTCAGAAACAAAAATTTTAATAGAATTTTGAAAGTTCATAGAAGAATGGTGCTTCAAATTAAGACTCCTTAGCCAATTATGAACAGTACTTGGTGAAGTTGATAATTGAGTGGAACAATATGTTTGTTGGAAAGTTCTGATGAGAAGACTTCTAGAGAGGCTCCAAATGGATTTTAGGTTCATGTTACTCACTGTTACTCAAGTTACTCACTGTTCAGTAAGTAGACTTGAAGAGATCTTTTAAGGCATAATATGTTTTTAGGCAACAAAAACATGGAGTTTTTGCATTTTACTTTTAGGATTTAGTGTTGGTTAGCATTTTTTTAAGCATTTATGTAACATGGGAATTTTAAATCTATATCAGTTCTGTTCCAGCTGTTTTGTAAAACAGCATGAATAGCATTAAAGCTGTATATACGTAATTTTACTTTGGCAATAATTTGTAATGATTAATTCACCAGAATGGAATAAACAATAAAAAAGTATATATTTGTATATATAAAATAAGAAGCTAAGAAATCATTATTTTTTTGCAGTTTAAATCTTATAGCTATGCATTGGATGTAAGCAAGAAGCAAGTGAAACTTGCTCCATGCTTGTATTTAATATATATTTGTGATGGTTACTAACCAAAATGGATTATCTGTTGTTATTAGAGAAATAATGATATTTCTCTAATTTTCTAATTGGAACAAAGACCCTGGCTTCATTCACAGCCTACACTAAAGACCACAATACTTGCAGGCATTAAAAAAAGCCAAGTTTGACTTTGATTGGGCTAAATCTGAAAACTTACCACGTGTGCCAATACAAGTCATGCCTTATGGTCTCTTGGAAGGGCCACTGGGCATAACTTTTATCCATCTGTACTTTTGCCTCTTTCTTACCGAAATGGTAATGTGACATCACCCAAAGATAAGGCTGATTTCCTGGCATTTCTTCTCATCTGTCTTTTGCATAGATGATGAGTGCAGATTGCCTCTTTCTTTACCTGGGTATTGCATTGTATACATCCTGTGTGCGTTTTTTTTATTTTATTTATTTTATTTTTTATGTTGGGCCCATATACGAGAGGTTGGATGGTCAACCTATAGTAAGTTAGTACTGTATATGGGTAGTGGGTTGGAAAAGGAGAAACTTGTTTACATTTGATTTGAAAGCCTGTATGTTGTATTCCTTGGGAAATACTTCGGGAGAGAGACTATTCCACAGTACCGCAGTAGCAGGGATGAAAGACGAGGAGAAGAAATTTGTTCTGTGGGTTTTAAGGTGTAGTGTGAAAGGATGTTGGGCGGCAGCTTACGTGTTTCAATGGGCTTAGTACAGATTGGGGAATTATTGATGCTGTTTCAGGTGAACATTTCCCGTGGAAATATTTATAGAATATACAAGTCACAGAGACCAAGCATCTATGTGAAAGTGAGGGGAGCAGGTTGGTGAGAGATGGGTCATATATCAGTCTAATTACTCTTCTCTGTATTGAGTCAAACATTTTGAGGGAGCTTTTAGGAGCTCCACTCCATATATGAGAGCAGTATTTGATAGCTGGGTGGATTTGTGACTTGTATAATGTTAACAGCAGTTTAGAGGTGAAGTAGCGTCTTGAGCAAAAGAGAAAACCTAGTTTTTTGGAAGCTGAGGATGCAATGGTTGTGATGTGTTTATGCCAAGAGAGTCTTGATAATTCCTTGATAATTACCCTGACTTGAGAGTCAAGGTAATTCCGAGAAGAGAAATCTCATCTTGTCTGGGAATTTGAATGTTATCAAAAGCAATGTTGGGGGGAAAATGATTCTTTTTTGTGAGAGATAAGACAGAACTGGGTTTTACTAGCGTTGAAGTTGACGAGGTTATCTGAGTCCCATTGGAGGATGACTTGGAGATCAAAATTAAGAGCAGTGGTGGTTGATGTTCTGTGGGTCAAAGTGAGTTGTGTAGAGTAGGGTTCAAATGAGAGGGAGGAGTGTAATGTGCTGTCGTCTGCAAAACTGTGTATTGGGTTAGAGGTCAACTGAAGTAGGTCATTGATATATAGAAGGAAGAGGGTCAGTGAGAGAACTGAACCCTGTGGGATCCCAGCATTAGTTGGATGGTGAGAGGATAGGGAGCCATCTACCATCACACATAGTGTTCGTCCAGACAGGAAGCTGGCAATCCATCTGCAGAAGTCCAGACAGTCCAGCTGATGGGAGTTTGCTTAGTAAGCCTTTGTGCCAGACCCAGTCAAAGGTCTGGCACAAAAAATCCGTACTGGTGATCGCTTAATAGTTAGGTATCTTTGAGGTAGAGTAGGAGTTGAGAGTTTATGGTTTTCTCCATCACTTTAGATAAGACTGAAGTGAGTGAGATAGGGCGGTAGTTAGATGGTAGTGATTTATCACCCTTTTTAGGAATGGGTTGAATGTGGGCCAGTTTCCAGTCTTTGGGATATATACCAGTGGAGTAAGAGAGTGTGTACAGATGCATAGGATAGGAGACAGTTCTGTTGTGCAGACCTTCAGGACAATTGAAGGAATGCCATCAGGGCCAGGAGACTTTTTTTCTGTGTAATTTAGACAACAGGTTTATGATATCTTTTTGGCAAAAGGATACAGGGGGGCATTGCATGTTGGGCAGTTGAATGACTGGAGGGCATTGGAGGCAAAGTGTGAGGTCAGGAGGTTAGCTTTTTCTGTGGGTGATGCTGCAATTGAGCCATCTGGGTATGATAGAGGTGAGAGTAGTGTAGGGCAACTGTTACGACCAATTGCCATGGCAAGAGACCAAAAGGCATGCCTGCCATTTGGACAGGCTGCAAGCTTCCTGCTTTTTGCCCATTCAAATTCTGTTTTTAGAAGCATTCATAATTTTCTTGCATCTGTTTCGACTTCAGTATAAGTGTTGAAGGAGGATGGGGTTCTCGATTTGAGCCAGTTATGGTATCCCTGATTTTTCATTTGTACCACATTGGCACATCTTTTGGAGAACCAGGGTTTAGTTTGGGGATGGAAGTTCAAAGTAGTGTGGGGAATGTATGTTTTCATGCTAGTGGAGATTACTTTGGTGATACGTTCAGTGCATATGTTTGGATTGGAAGACCGGAAACAATAATCCAACCATAGGAATGAAGCATAGTAGTCTCGAAGGCTTTCCCATTTGGCACTGTTATAATACCAAACTACTCTTGTGTGGGAGTGACTGTGTAAACGTTGTTGCATGGGGGAGGAGATGAGCACTAGGTTGTGGTCAGAATTACCCAGGGGGGACTGACTACATTCACTACATAATTGGAGGCGTCATTAGTAAGGAAGAGATCTAGGATATTTGGGGAGTGGTTTGGGTTATCTGGTATTCTGGTCTGCTTTTGAACAATTTGTGTAAGGTCATTAGTGATGGCAAATGTTTTGGCATCTCTGCCTGCAGAATATGTATCACTGGAAGAGGATAGCCAATTGGTGTTATGGACATTAAAATCACCCAGGAGGATGATTTTGCTGTTAGGAGAGTGGGACTGAAGAAAATCAACTTTTAGGGAGAGGAAATGAAAGAGCTCAGAATGATTGGTAGTATTAGGAGAGCGATAGAGACAGCAGATGAATTTGACTGAGTGGAGGAGGGATAGCTTTAGCCAAAGAAGGTCAAAGTTGGCGATTCTAGGTTATGTGTTCTCTGGCAGGTATGTCAGAGCAGATTTATGCATAGATGCCACCCTTGGGTCGAAAGGAGTTAAATAGTGTATAGTTAGGGGGATTGAGGTGGATAGTGCTGGGAGAAGGTGAGATTTGAGTTTCTTTTAAAAAGAGTAGGTGGGGTTTGGCAGACTGCAGATGGTAGTGGATGCTATTAAGGTTGGAATTGAGGCCACGGATGTTGGTGAAGTGGATATGCAAGTTCTGAGAGGCATGGATTTGACCGCAAAGGTTTTGTATGTTTCCTGTGCAGTGCCTGCATACTGGTCTCCTTGGTGGCTACTAGTGGCATCACTTGGTTTTTGCAATAGTTTGGTTTGTTTGTTTGTAGTCTATCATCCAATTGCTGTCTTCATTTTGGCATTTTTCTTCTAGTTGTCTTTGGAGTTGGCGTTTTTGTTCTCTCTGGGCAAAGGTTAGATCAGGTCGGGTACGTATGCGTGACTGGGGGAAAATGTCCTTTAGCTTGTTGTTTATTGCCCTTATAAGTTTGGATGTGTACCATTTGGATTTCTGCCAGAAAGACATCAGAAGTATCGTGAACAACATGGATGTGAAAAGGCTTTTGGTCCTGATGGATTCCCACCAGTTGTGCTCCTGAATTAACACCTGTTCTTTAACATTTATACCTTATATTATCCTCAGCTGACGTTCACCCCCGCTGCATGGTGTGCAGCTAATTCTGGGAAGAGGTGACAGTGTCTGCTATCTAGCTATCGATCTCAGTGTTGTCCAGGATGATGGTGAAGTGGTGAAGCAGTCAATTTCTTTGATAGCTGAAGAACTGTCAACTAGTCAGTGACCTAATCACTGATTTGGATTTTTCCCAGGATCCACTATAGATATATATAGTGGATCCTGGATGCATGCTATGAAGGGGTTTGTAGAGGCCTTTGCTGTTGCACTTGAAATTTTCTTGAGTACAGGGTGATCAAAATTAAAGTATCCTTTTTGTTTTTTTAAGGCTTTGTGGAGTGCCATCCCATGATCTAAATGCTGCGAAACTTAGCAGGAATGTACTATGCAGAAGCAATAATATCTGAGATAAAAGTACTCCAAAATTTACCACCAGAAGCATTGAAAACATCAAATGCATGGAATTTGCATATCACGCAATTCAGCAGGTGTCAAGTTGCGGGATTTTTCCTTTCATTCTGGTTGTTAATACTGTCCACATTGATGGCACATCCTTGCCCCAACATGCTTTGCTCGTGAAGTTGTACTACATAAACAATTGCAACGCTGTTGCTGTGCTCCACGAATTTCATCGCCTGAACAAATGTCAACGAGGTCTACTATCTCCACATGCTCTGCATGATGATTAGTTGTTTTGAATCAAAAACAAGATCCTTGGGAGTTAGACCTGGCAGAGGTCACAAACCAGTCTGTTCAAAACAAGAGAATGAAGCTGTGGAGCAGGCCATGAACAACAGCAGTGGTGGTTCCTGGGGCTTGTGTGTTGTATCAAGATACATGGATGTATCTTACACAACTGGCTGGAAAATTCTATGGAAGATTCTACATTTCTGCCCATTCGCGATAACCCTAACAGGAGTTGTGCCTGGAGGACTTTGAATGTTGACTGACATACATTTTAACATTCCTTGCTCATGTGGAGTTGGATGCTGCATGGTCGTGGATTATTTAATCAATGCTGATGCTGAGAAAGTGATTGAAGCAGAAGAAATAGATGATTGAGTTACTAAATAATCACTTTGTGGAGCGTATCATCCAAGTGGAAATTTTGAAATTGCTGCTTTGTCAGAGACTGGTGTGAGAATTGAGGTACAGTAGCGAAAAAATTAATCCAAATACTCACATTTTAAAGAAAAATTTTAATTTTGCAAGAAAATAAGTAAAAAAATAAACTCCAACTTTGCCTAATAATTTATATGTGCTCCTAAGTTCATTAATTCACTCAGGCATAGACTTTACCAATGTAGAACAGATTTAACTTATTTCTGCATCTCGAAACCATACTTTTATAATGGATTATGTTTAGTTAACCTTTGTGTTACATATTTAATTTTCCAGGTCTCTTTTTCACTATGGCTCACAAATTTTCTGTTGGGTTAATGTTAGGAGAGTTACCTGGCTACTGAAGCCGGATGTTGTGATTTTTGAGGAACTTTTTCATTTATTTAATTTAATTAATTTATTTTATTTTTTTGATGCGTGGCATGGAGCAAGATCCTGTTGGAAGATGAGTTCTTTGTTTTTCTCCAATATTTTTATGCATTGGTCACTTTTCATCATACCGACAACAAACACAAGGACTAAGCCTTGGACAAAGAAATGGTGCTCATCAGAGAATATTACTTTCTTCCACTTCTCATCATTCCAATCTTTGTACACTTTTGCCCACTGGAGCCTATTTTACTGCATATCCTTCGTCAACAGTTGTTTCTTTTTTCTTTTTTTTTTTGGTCTGTGGATAGGCCTCCCTGCTTCCAACAATCTTCGACTAGCTGCCAAGTCTCTGTTTAAATCTATAGCAGACAATATTGAACTCATTTTGCTTTTCCTAACTAGTAAACGATCTTGAGTAAGTGTAGTTTTCCTTTTTCGCCCACATTTTCCTTTTCCGTCAGGAGAAAAGTTTCCGGTCTTCTTCAACCTCTTTAAAATTGCATTAACAGTAACCCAAACCAACACCACGCTGGTAATTTTTCTTTGTCATGGATGTATGCTGAGAAAGGATACATATTTTTGAACACTTTCTTGGAGATAAATCCATTTTATAGCTAAAAAACATGAATAAAACACTACGAATGTCAACTTGTTTACACTATTAAAAACGCGCAACACTATTAATAAACATTGCACAGACAGTTAAAACACGCAGCACAAAACCGAAAATAGTTTCAGTTTTGGTTTTGTGAACTAAAACCAAAACTGAAAATAGTAAAACCGAAACCTAAAGCAAAAACCAAACCAAAACGAAAAACTTACAAAACTTCGTCTTGTGCGGAATAATTTTTTCGCTATTGTAGACGAAATTGCTTAACCGAAGTCTGCGCCCCATAAGGAAGTGGAAAGAAAGTGGGATACTTCTATTATATAAGGATGGCTTCAAGACGGAAGAAGCCAATTACAGACCAATTAGTATATCGGGATTGGTGGTTAAGAAATTGGGAAAGTTGATTGTATGCAGAATTCAGGAATGGGCAGATTGGAATAAGACCCTCTGTGGTAGGCAGCAGCTTGTAAAAATGTGTGCCCTTTTAGTGATTTGCTCACATTTTATACAGATTGACAGTGGAATTAGATAAAAGAAATTACTACATCATGGTAATTACCACAAATGACTACACTGCTAGATGTTGCCAAGGCATTTGACACAGTATCTGATGGAAATCTATTGCATAAGTTGGAGCAA